>NW_022729021.1:878315-884115 GCF_011630105.1 Anneissia japonica | reverse complement strand
ACCAATCCTCAACCAGAAAATCATTTAATGTAATATATAGATACCTATTAAAATTTCATCAAGCTGAACTTTAGTCAATGAAAAATTATTTTTTAAAAAAATCCTTAATCAGAAGGGCAATTATTATTTATCTAGGAGTTCTAAAGATAGAAAACTCTTTCCTTTCACGTACGTATCAAATATGTATCACTTATAACTGTGTACTGATATTTCCTCTGTACTTAAAGCAAGTACCATTTATATTTATAACTTTCTTAACTTTAATATCTTTTATTATTATCATTATTATTACATTTATTTTTAGTCCAATATACAAAAATACTTTTCTTGACGACAATATTCCAAATCGGCTGTAAAACCGAGAGTGTACTTTCAGGTATATCAAGAGGTGCTATACAATATATCGTAATAATATCGTATAGATCCTCCATAATAAAAGAATCTCTCTGGATGTCTATATTTGGAAGTTTTTGATCCACCACTAAACGTCATCCTAGTGGTTAGGCCTATAAGGTGAGTTATTTTTGTAATTGTTCCTGTGAAATCTTAAATACATTTAGAATATCTTGAATAATTATAATTAGATAAAATATGTTATTATTTTCTACCATTTTCTACAAATAGATCTATAAAAATATTGAAAATGGCTTTTGGGTAACCGGGGTTAGTAGCAGCATTTCAATTACAAAAAAAAAATGATAATAATAATAATAATAATCTGTGTTCTTTAAATGGACCTAGCCTATATAAAAGTATCATGTAAAATGTCAAAAACGCAAAACATGAAGCAACATAAAGGTGTTAACACTTTCAGTGAAAACAATGCATTTAGTTGGTTTCTTTCAAGCTTGAAATGTTAACAGATATTACTAAAACACATAACGGTGTATACAATCTATAAATCTAGGCTTATACTGATTTATAAGCTTATGATATCTCTTCCATTTTGCGCGACGAACCAACAACAGATTCACTCATCAGTGACCTTTCTGCGTTTTCTGCACAACGTATGGGGGCGTCTTTAGAATTCAGAAGATAACGAGAAAATCGCATGCGCAGATAACTTTACACAACGTCTAGTCATACGTTCTCGATATTACGCATTTTCGTGCAATCGAAATCGCCATATTATGAGATGAATGACAATCGTATCAAAACAGACAGCTGTTTATTCTAAATAATGATCCGGCGATTGATTTTGGTTCTTATGACTGGTGTGAGTCGGATATAGTTAAGTCCCTGATTGGAAAGTTGTCCTGAGGGACAGAAAAATATAGGCATCATAAAAGATGATAATCAACCAATGAGTAATGAATTCTGGCATTCATAATATCACCTATGCAGTATTCGCTGTTGCCGCCTTTCGGGTTAAAGATCATCATGTTCGAATAACTGGATTTATGATCCTAGTGTTCCATGTTCTGTATGTTTATATTAGTTTCTTCGTCTTTTACGTATAACTAACCAATTTGTTTATCAGTAGTCGTGATTATTTATGGAAACACTGGTAATACTAAGATCTGTAATAACGTATAATTTAGATGATGCAAGGATATGGCATTCAACCAGGCTTACCAGGTCATTAGCAAACTTGTCACTTTAGTGACGCTAGGGGGCGTAATCAAAATAGATGTGCTCTGTTACTGTCAATTTAAAAACTCTGATCTCGATTGCAAAATTTTGTTGGCTGCAGAAAAAAATTATTGTTATTGTCGTCTATATTATTATTTCATCCGTGATTATACTTTAATTCTAGTTATGGGCTTTAAGCAAAAAATAAATGATTTCAAACGGTATGCTTAATCACTGAAGAAATTCCATCAGATGACCAGCAGACATCGTTGTCTGAATACAACAGGATGATCTAGCACCAATTCTCCACTTCTGAGGTATGTAGGCTACATACCACATGATGGAAATATCCATAATAGGCCTAATGGTAATTTCTAACTATTTTCCAGACAAATGCAAATTAACTCATGAGATGTTAAATTGCAAAAAGAGTAAAGAAACTAAAACTTCCATTCGGGATCCATTCGGGAACCAGTAAAATAGCCAAACATTTCACAAATAAAACTCTGTGATTCAGAAGAATTATGAGAACTGTTTGTAACCATCATCACAATATTTAGCTCATTCATCTTCATCATCTATACGTGGAGAAGAGTCCATGTAGACCCATTACTGCCACGGGGTGTGCAAACACTGATTCAGACGTGCATCCCATCATATCGACCTATATTGTCATATTTACCGTAGACCTAGTGAATAATTTACTTCTTTTTACTGTAATACGTAAATACATTTTACCCGTTGTGTAAATTCTTATAGGGGGTGGCGTGGGGAAAAGAGTTTCCAGGGTTAAAATTTCTGTTAAATAAAATTTACGATTTTACATTGCAAAACATTGTACGATCATAATTATGATTTATTAAATAAATATAAATAATTGTTTCTGATCAGGACAGGTATTCATCTTGTATTTTTAAACCCGAAAAAGTATTATTCAATCCGCAGTTTCAAGATGATTTTGGAGAAGTAAAATTTAATACGAGCTGATGGTTGGCCATGTCCGCGACTTTTCAATATGTGAATTTCAGTCCATGAAACATTTTTTTTTTCAGTATTAGGTCAATGAGTAACATTGATATATCATTTCATCAAAGGGAAAACCCCGAGGTGTGCCAATTTCACCTCATAGATCAATTCGTAATGTACCCGGACGGGATTGTTTTGGGTTTAAAACGCAAATATGCGTCTTTCTTCGACTATTATTCTATATAATTATTATAAATAATTTATAGTAATGTGTACGCCGGCGAGGAGTACAACTCTATCAATTAGAATCATGACAGAACAAATGTGCTTGGGGAACCAGAACTGTGAAGTTAAAACTGAACTTCAACCTATATAACACAAAATAGTTTAATATTCAATACACGTGGGCTAGGATAAGTTAATCAATGAAAAAAAGAAAACTCACCGAGAGGGGAGGTGACATCACCGGCGACGTAAGACAAGCGACGTGCTGGTGAGTGCAAAGGCGGTGAACTACCATCTGTTGTATCACTACATCCACTTATTATTGAATTGGTACTACTTCTTCTAGAGTCCAGATCATCACTGAATGGGAGGCGCTGTTCTGTATACGACGGCCGTCTTTCCGTGAACGATGAGCGACGATCTGTTGAATTACGTCTTTCGGGGCCCGGAACTGACAACCGACGCTCACGAGAAAATGCAGCGGCGTTCTCTGGAGAAAGGTCTTTAGAAGGTTGACTAAAGCCGGGTGACACGGCTGTTGGTGGACATCGTTCACGTGGGGCGGATAATGGTACCATAAACGGCACTGCTTTTAGACTGTGTTAATAATATTAAGCAATAAAGTCTAACTTTAATTCACAATTGACTACCCAGTAAACAAAAAACTTTATTATTTACATTCACGAACGCTGTGCTTATGCTACGTTAGAAAATTACGTTAACAATGTTGCTGCAACGCTGGTGAAGTTATTTTACAAACAAAAATGACGTTTTTAACACCAAACAATAACTTCTAATTGTTAGCTAGTATTTATTCATAAAATTATACAATCTTTTATTTGTATGTTTGAGTATAACATTTTAAAATAAATGATACCGGTAGTACAACAATATGCATTTTTTCACGTGTGTGTTTCATTCATGTTATGTTATTAATTTATTAAATTCATTTACTTACTTAAAAATGCAAGACAAGTAAGAGACATTGCAAGAGTTCCCTTGTTAAATTTGTAGTCCTGTTTTATACCAGACGGATTAAAGATTAACTTCAGTCAAGAAGCGCTTTGAAAATTTTGTTTAATAAATTGGAATATGTTTTAATACGGTAGAACCCGTTTCCTTAGAAATAAATAAATTAATTAAACTAAAAAGAGCTAAAAAATCCTAACCATTATAAGTGTAAATCTGTATAGGCATCCCTAATACTCACTTGATAGAAGGTGTAGCTAGGCTTCGACTTTCGATCTGTACAGCCGGGGGTACTAAACGCGGGCCAATTCGTTCGTATTTTGACTGACTTCTACAACGACTGTTGTATATACGAAATAACAAGAAGACTAATCCAAGTAATACAAATCCTCCGCAGACGGATCCGATTATTAGGCCCACGTCACTTGCTGTATAAGAAAGTAGATTTCAAATTGTAAAATGATTTGTTGTTGTTAGTTGTTATTTATTATTTATATAACACCTTTACTTTTCACGAGAGGCGCATCTGTCCCAGATCATTGGGCCCAAATGCTTACGGTAAGTGTTGCTGCGTAAATAGCGCAGGGAGCAGGCAACCCCACCAGGTTGCCTACCAATATACTCCTGGGTGAAGGGAAACAATGTAAAGAAAGTGGTTTGCTCAATGGCACAAGCGAATACACAGCAAGAGATTGAAATCCAGACATCATTGTGCATTTCGTTTGTGTCCTTAAGCAAATTAGTATTATATATATGAAATTATATCTTTACAAATAGCTAATAAATCATTTCATTAATTTCTTTGCTATGACCTGTAAATGTGCATATCACCTTGCGCCATTATGAATGTAATCTTCTCGTATTAACTCGGTTGGTCTTCCATAGATAACGATGTTTCCGAGGGCTCTTTTCTCTTGAAGTCTACAATTTAAAACATAAAAATCTCTTAAAGTTTAACACAACTTACATTATGACTTTTATCACGCAAGTTCATTACTACTACATTATAATACGTTATCTCATGTTTCCTTCATACCAAATGTTCTTCATTATATAACAAATAGGCTTTCGACAGATAAGTATTTTTTTCCAGAGAAAATGTGTAGTCTACTCTTCATTACATAAAATACCTTTTAAGCTTATCGTAGATTAAACCATGTCTTTTATAACCTAAAGATATTATCTTCACTACTTTTAAAACAATTTGTCTGATGTTCAGTAATTGTAGGAATCAATGGCATACTCATACACACTGATGTACCATTTCGGCAAAGGATCACATTTCGATGATACGACAAATCCATCCGACCGGCAACTGTCATTTAACATGCATTTGACAAGTACGTTACATAAAACATCATTATAAAACTATTAGGTGTAATTCACCATCAACCATTGTCTCATCGGCGAAATGTTGCTTGTCTTAACTTTATCGTTATTTTAATCACCAGTGCACAGATGAGATTTCCAACTTATGCCATCTCTTTGTAAGTTTTCCAGAAAGTTTTTGGTTTGATTTGTTATTCGATTAGGTCTACTCATGACCTTCCAACATCCGTATCACCCAAATTTTCCAATTCCTATGTTGGTCGTTCGTCTTCTTTCTGGCCTTCTTTTCCAGTTGATTGTGTCCAATCTCACATGACAAATTTTATAATTGTCTCCTTAACTTAAGGGGTATTTGGCCGAATTTGGGGTGACCGAATGTTATGAAAATCGATATGATATAAATCACAAAAATTTCATTAAGAACGAAGTATAGCCCCCGGGATCAGGTCAAATTTTATCAAAGAAGATAAAAATGTACAGAGACGAGGAACTAAAGATGGACAAAAATAGCAAGATTTTATTCACTGAGGAATTTAGTAAACCTATTTAATATTTTGTATCAATCACGTAGGCTTTTCAGAGAGATACTCCATAAAAATCTTAGCCTATTTATATAGGCCTACTAAAATTAACAATTAAATTGTTTTATATGTGTCCAAGATTAGAATAGAATTACTTCTAAACTAAGGTTATTTTTTTTGGTAAGAAATGTAAAGATCTTAACAGACTTACAAAATAT
>NW_022729021.1:875038-876575 GCF_011630105.1 Anneissia japonica | reverse complement strand
TATATATATAGGCTACACCAGACGAATGTAATGCTTACTTAACTTGAAAAAAATAACCATGGTAAAAATCCAATGATCAATAAGGAATATATACCGATAAAGATGTGAGGGTGAACAAAGTAGTCCAACCCTAGACTAAAACTCGGAAATAGTGTTTCCTGGTGTATTAAGGCCAACTCAGACAGTATCGTACGACGCAGCCCGACGCGATTTGTCGTCTAGGGACAGTATTAATATAGGCCTACTGAAATATATTAAATATGTTTAATATTATATGACACGACTGTCTCAGGCGCAGATCTATTGTGTCTGAGTTTGACTCACGTATTGCGTCGGGCTGTGTCGTACGATGCTGCCTGGGTTGGCCTAAAAGGTTTAGAATGATTAGAAATACTGTCAGTCCCATAAGTCTATATTTACCCTTCAGCAATACAAATAGTTTCATAAAGTCTGTACATATTTAAGAAATCGGAAACTTGTTTTTCTTTGGTAAAATAAACAATCCACGAATAGCACAACCCGTCTACAACAATACTAAACATTCTACCTTACAACAGTGTACTGTATTGGTACACTACCTACGTACAAGCAACTCACGGAGAGAAGGGGTTGCGTATATATTAAATAATTATACTTAACTTTTCTTCTCTTGATGGCTACAGAGATTTCATATCCCGTATCTGTTAAGGTAAATTAGTTTTGTAGAAGGCATTTCGTCACTTATCATCGAGCAATTGATATCCTACGAAAATAATATTGGAAACACAAATCATAAATTCCTATCTGCTGCCCTCAGTTGATCTATTAGGAACATTCAGTTCAACAGCAGCATTAGCAGTATACTGATCGATATTTATTGGAACTCACATTAACAACAGTGGTACGCACAAGACAAAGTATTTGTGCGTCCATGTATATCAAAAAAAAACTTAAATAAGCATAAGAAAAATAAGAAAAATATCTTCAACTAAAAATTGCCTACAATGAAATACAACAAAAATTAGATCATACAATTAAACCGATGGCATAATACATTAATATTCCTGGAAAAATTGCAAAATACAGAAAAGTTTTCTTTATTTGTGTGTGTGTGTGTGTGTGTTACCCAGTCATTTCACATCAATAAAATTAAACTTCAGGTTAATTCATTGACGTGGACAGACACACCAACACGTCTAGTGTCAAATAAAACCAAACATATTGGTGCGTCTATTTACATCAATAAACAAAACTTCACAAAATGGAATGTAACTAAAAACATATATCATGGAGGTAATTTGTTTTAATGTAATGTTTTTGACGTTTCTCGTTCTTGTTTTCCTTTTGTACAAAATACACCAATTCAGCTTTTGGCTACTAATGTATTTTTTTATGAAAGAATTTTTTGAATAAAGATACCGATTATATGTAATTTAGTTTTATACCTCCATAATTATATGTCGTGATACTTTAGGCCCCCGATATTCAACCCCCGGCCCGCGGGCTAGCTCCGGCATTGGAGTATCTAGGGGCACGCCCCTCCAAAAAATCCTCCAAA
>NW_022729021.1:871803-873909 GCF_011630105.1 Anneissia japonica | reverse complement strand
CCCTCAACAGTGCTAACAAATTAAAGAGATATTTTGATGAGATGGACGTTCTTTTGGGAAAATTAATGTTTTCACTTCAGTACATTCTCATGAGAATGTTTTAACTGAGCATTCTCTCAACAATCAAATTTATAGAAAACTTCAATTAATTGAGGCAATCTAAATGTCTTCACGCTTTAAACGAACTTTAAATCCCATGAGCCCCGGTGATGAATTCCTTCTTATCTCAGCATAATTAGGCTGAAATTATTATTATATGGAATTTCAAAATTTATCATCAGTATGACACTAATATTATTTATTGTTGCATACGCAAATATGTTGCAAATACAAGTAATGATAAGAACACAACATTGAGACATATTCAAATATTACTTTTTTGCTCACAGTCGAGTGCTTTAATTGTCATTTAGAACGTTGTTGACTGAGAATGTGCCCTAAACTGAACGTTATCATTAGGCTGGTTTGCAACTTGGAATGATGACGCCTTCAAGGGTTCACTGCGCACGTGAGAGCCATATTTTCTGATATATTTTCAGGTAGTTGTCAATCTGAAGGTAACTCATTCACTTTTAATAAGCTCTGTCAGATGACTTGATGCATGAGATAACAACATGAAGTACACCTGAAATGCACTAAAGGCCTGAAGTCGGGCAATAATTCTATAATGAGATACACAAATTCCAAGTACAACATTTATCATGTATGTCTACAAATAAATGAGTCTGAACTTAGAAGACAGAAATAACAACAACTTTCAGGTGACCGGACGACGACTTTGTACATTTTGTTTTGGAATATATTAATAATAAACTCTCTTCAAACTTTTCTTGTAAATTCTGAAATCAACTCTTACAATACTAGGGCTTCCCGTGATCTTCATCTTTCCCAACCTAATCTTACTCAAATGCAACACAATATTCGTTATATTGGTTCCATATTATTTAATCAACTTCCAAATGACATTTTAACCCCTACCTCAAGGAAATTTTTTTACTGAAAAACTTTAAAAAAATATATATCTTCTCAAATGTTTACTCCTTATCGTAATTTATATAATGTGTTATTACGCTTCTTGGTTGTTACTTATTATCTTATATTAAATTGTGTCTTTGTTCTGTTTCTTTTGTTATGTATCTGTTTCACTGTTTACATATAATACTTAATTATTTAAGTATGACCAGGCTTGCCCGACACAAGTGTAAAGTGGAGTCATCCAATTGATTAACAACTGACTAATCGGAACAGCGCTAGGAATACGCGCGCGTCTCACAAACACACGTGTTGTCCCACAAACGCACGTGTTCGCGTATGTTTTAACACTGCCGTCTTGTGGGACCTTAGCAACAAAATCCAAGGGGCGGAGCTTAGCGGAAAGGTCTATTCAATTGTATATTAAGACATTCCTGTTGCTACTATGATATTTATTACCTGGTGCATCCCTCTTTAATGTAACTTCCAGAAATTAGAATATTCTACCAACCCAATCATCTGTGACTGCGGAAACGAGTACCAGGCCATGCAACATTTCCTAATGTAAACTTGAGGAAGCCTACACAATATTACAGATCTCGCCTGATACAACCAAAAGGCAAAGAAGGCGAAGAAGAGTGTCCAGTCATGGTCAGGAAAAATTTAGTGTTGTATGTGACCTTAAGAATCTAATCGAGAACGCAGACGGAATAACGCTTTACGATGTTTGCAATTGTCATAGTAAAAATCAAAAGCATTTAGAAAATATGTCATAATCGTGTGCCAAACAATAATTTAATTGCAAAATTCGTTATCGAGTTTTACGATTATTATACTATCGTGATAAATATTATTGGAATAATTGTAATTTTATTACCATACTATTCAGTACCGTAGCAAATCGAGATAAGAAAGTGACGTGATTTCCAATACTAAAGTACATTTTTTAGCCTTGGAGTTACCAAAGTAACTCCATGCTGTATTGCCAAGCCGTACCTTGCCCTACTACTTAACACATTTCATAACAAAAGATAATTTGAGATTACAAACCCTCGCCTTGTTGCGCCATATATTTGTATATAGTCGATGAGCTCGATCCGCTGGTGGTTGTTGTTGTATTATAAGGGTATAATA
>NW_022729021.1:861651-871667 GCF_011630105.1 Anneissia japonica | reverse complement strand
GTGAAATGTAGCCGAGCGGTAAAGGTTCATGTATTAAGTGTGAAGTTAATCAAACGTAAGTGGTTCAAATGTCCCTCATGTATTGTTTTGTTACTTTTATTATCTTCTTCTTCCAAATTTGAGGCCAAAGTCATAGCTGAAGGCTTCGGCCCGAGCTTCTGCCACAGATGGAGTCTCACCGAAAGCGATGAGACAATCAACAAATAAATAAAAATAAAATATAACTTAAGTAAAAAAAGTGCCTGTAACCCAAGGCGGTGCCCTTCCTGGTGATAACCCTCTTGGGCCGGAGGGAACCAGGCTGGAGCTTGTCTTGGGCAGGGACGCTCAACTCCTGGGTAATGTCAATAGTCTAACACTAGAGAGCATTACAAAATTACCCTGTAATCTAGAATACTTTCTTTCATTTTTTTTTTATTTATCAAAATTATTTTTTTTAATTTGGACAGCAGATTGTGAGATATATGGCCGGAAAATATTAATAACATTCTAAAATCTGCATCTTATTTTTCCAATCCACCTGCTAAACGAGGCCTACCGTAGGCCTTAAGTAGAAAGCCCATCAGTCGGGATTACATGCCTTCTGTGTGAACGTTTAAGGTTAATCGGTCCAGTAGTTTTTGAGTTATGCTCCCGGAAGGACAAACACACCACAGACAGAGAGACAGTCATTGCAATACCCTCTTCCCTCCTTAAGGTGGGCGACCCGGTTGCCGGAACAAAATATGCTTCAAAAAGTTTAAAGTCTGAAGCACAGTCTATCAAATTTTAGTTAACAAAACCATGTGACACGCCAAAATATGGTCACGATGAAATCTATGACTATTTATGGTCATTCAACAGTTTGTTTGTTTGTTTTTTTTTTTTGGTCAAAGAAAATTTAATGGTCAAAGCTCTATGTATTAATTATAGAGGGCTCTTTCCAAGAGAAGTAACGCTTAGAGCCGTTAATACGAAGCATCGAAGCATGAAGGTATGACGGAGAAACGAGCTCCATGTATAAAACAGTGATTATCTTTGAGTGACATTTATTGATGACCCCAAGAGGTCGATAGATGTTGCATTAGAGTAACGATGAAATTGAATTCGATTTAGTGTTCTGTAATACGACGTCACTCGAGACACATTTGATGACTTGCATACAAGAATCAGCCGTAATATTGCACTGCAAACGAAATTACTGCAATCAACCGCACTCGAAATTTGATTTCATACTTTATTTTGAGGTTGTTTTCTGCTCCCATACACTAGTCTGAATACTTATCGCAGTTTAATTTCTTTGATTAACATCCCTCAAGAGATATGACTTTTAAATGCTTCCTCTAATTGATGGTCGTATTACAAATACAACAGAAGTCGGATTGTATGTTATTTGCTTGTGTACTGAAATGAATGTACTATGATTTACTACATCTACTTTGAAAAAAAAAGTGTAGGCCTATGTCATTTTTAGAAATATATAATAGTGGCCCTACAAGAAACATGAGCGGTTGAGGGCAGTGTATCGAATGTTAGTGTGGAGAAATCACTCATTCAACAATTTGAATCGGCAGCGGCGTGATAGGATAGAATCTTATTGAAGCTATCCAAAAAGGATGAGACACTTATCAAACCGACTAGCCTATATTTTGTTTTGTGTTTTTCTTAGTTTTGAAACTGAACAAAATGATTTATTTGGACAACAGCTATATAATAATTTTGGGATTCAAAATGCACTTTCCGATAATATACGGGTGTGCCACCATAAATTAAAATAAGATTTGTAATAATATTGATTGACATTTATGAAAAAAAAAACCGGATAACACCGGAAAAGTGTACATTATTTCTGCATAGACGAATCACATTGAACAACTTAACGCATTTGAATCCTATCAGATATAGTACATACTATCCGTTGGCGAGAGGCCACCGTGTCTAGCCAACAACAGCGTTTTCACTGCAACCCTTCCCCGGTGCGATCGGCGAGAAGGTTCCCCGATTGGACCGACAAATCAGCGTCTCCGAAAGGAGTCAGAGAACAGCGTGTAGCAGTCTTATGGTAACCAGGCTTAAGGATAGAAGCAAGTTGTCGGTGAAAGGTTGTAACAAGCTACTGATTCAGCCGCTTCAAACCCTGACCGCCTTGAAATATATAATATAAGGCTAAGCCAAATATCGACTGACTACAATTTATGAGTTCAGTAACCATCGAGGTCAGTTCCACAGCATTAAAGTAATAATGAGCTTTAATTCAAAAACCGAGTTCATAAAACGTTACAGACACTATACGTATATAAAATATACAAAAATAATAGACCTCCGGCATTGGATAATAAAACGCTGACTAAGCTAAACAATAATCATCAAAAACGTAAATTAATCCGAGTGAATGTAGTCGGAGTATTGAACTATGAACTGATTTCCTGCCAAAAAATAAGGTTGCAGTATTTTATCTAGAAACTGTAATCAGCAATGTAAGAAAGAGACAGCATTTCCAAGTAAAATTACTCAATAATTTTCCACGATGCAGTTACTTTCAAACAGGTTACATTTACATCAACAGAAACGAGGATAATTACAGCTCTTCCAAGCCTTGTGACCCAGAACAATTCATGCTATGACCAGAATAAAGTGCAAATTATTTGGGTTCTAATATCAATGACGTCACCCAATATAGTATTACTATACACTAATATAAATATACACTATTACAATGCACCTTTCGTACAATCATTAATTTCGTTACACTGTTTTACGAGGTTAAAACGTCTTTACGCATTTTATCTAAAACTATAGAAGAGTGCCCCTGGTATTAATTTAAGGAACAAAATGTTTATGGTAAAGGTGACATTTGCCTGAGATTATCATCTAAGGAGATGTTATTCGAAAGACCTAATGCTCGCTTTGGTATGTAGAAAACGCTATGATTTAGCTGAAGTTGTTTTTTGCATAGTTCATTATTGTTGGCATTGTGTTCTATCCTATTATCTATCTATGCTCAGTGCAAGAACAATAAAGCAGGCCTTGAATTCTGGTAGTAATAGAAACAAGTAACTGTAGAGTTTGGGGAGGGCTTTGGCTCCATAGGCCATATTATTTAGTAACAGAAGAAAAGGCATCAGCCGAAAATATTAGACTGATTTACATACTTATTTCTAAAATAACTCTGGCGACAAAAAAACAGAACGACTGAATGATTAAAACCATTTACTGACATGATTGTAGATTATAATTTATGAGAATGTTTTGCTGTAGGCTATGTTGATGGAAATCTTAACTTTGCATAATTTCTCATCTTTACTATCGTTTTGATTTTAAGTACCGTTAATATTATGATTTATACACGAAAAGCAGTAGCTCCTGAGTGAGTTCTACTGTATATCATAACTATCAATAATAAAATGTATGTTATTGAATACCTTTTTAAACTCTTCGTACACAATATGCATGAATGCTATAGGCCTAATTGTACCTAGCACCTGTTAATATTCGAATGTTTTAGACTAATATTCATCACAAAGGAGGTATTTCATTTATTCGAATACACTGATAGACAGCGGAAGATATAAATAAGACAATTGAAATAGTTCAGAGTTACACAACCTAGTCTGAAATTCATGATTTATTCTGCTTGTGTCGTGAATGAAAACATGTATTAAGCTACGTGCTAAGCTCCCGTAACATTCTAATAATATAACAATGAAATGCTATACTTGAATAGTTGCTCACTTCGTATATTCAAAATTTTATTGAACGTTTTTACGCCATTGGCATTATAGACGGCTCCAAGAGAACTCTTTTTAACGTCACCCTCTTTTGTCGACGCCATTACTACTGGGGTGGCACTATGCCAGATCTTCTCTATTATGCACTATCTTGTTCCATTACTCCATTACTTACTTTTTTACTCCAATATAATAAAGGTATTGCTTTTTGATGAACACTTTTAAACGAGTAAATAATCCCCAGTTATTGACAGACTGAGCACAACATTGTTCCTATTTTCTTTACACAGACCATGAAACTTTACAGTAAAAATGTTGACGTATTTAAATCAACTGAAACATTTGGAACTATTTTAAATTTTAATGTTTAAATTACAATTTTTAGTTTTTCGATTTTTTTCTAAATTCAAAATAGTCTTTGACGTCTTTGACTTAGAAGTACATGTAGTTGACAATGCTCCCGCTATAATATAATATGCAGACACCTTAACGACATAGCCCACAGAGACACTTGCATTCTCCCAGATTTTCCTTCTTTATCATTAGCAATACCTCAAGAGTATTGCTAATATATGTCATTACAAATCATTATTTTGAAGTACACTATATCGTCAAATATCCAACCTTGACTTTTAAAATACTTAAGATGAGGGCGTAGTATATAGTATATTGTCGTTCGTTGTTTTGTATTAATCTTGCATTGATTTTCCGAAGGGACACAATAAAGAAATTTTGAATCTTGAATCTTGTATGACATTGATCTCTTCTATTGGTAGACGTGTTCCCAATTTTACAAGACCCACAGATCTGATTAACCACGAAGGCTAAGTGACCAAGTTGGTTAAAGCAGGGAACAGTTAAATTGTAATTTTAAATTTTTAAATTTTAAATTAAATTTTAATTTAACTGTTCCCTGGTTAAAGTATCTAAATAAAACCAGAAGACCCGAGTTCGAATCCTGGTTATGATCGCTCTGTATGGGCTACGGTATGCTTATTGAAAATTAGGCGGATTTTAGTCGCAAGTAGCCAACGAATTCCGCCAAAGACACCTTTTTTTCATACCACTGAAAATATGTAATTATATGTATTTAAACTAGTAACAATTTTAACATAAATTTTCTTTATTATTATGTTATCTCAATGTCAGCTCAAAAGCATTACAATCTTACTTTTTTAGGACGCATTTGTTTAAGTACTGTAGGCATACGTGTGCAGGTTGTAGCCCTCTTCTATCAGAAAACCGGGAATATGTACGTGTCTTACACACGTGTTATCACACAAACGCAGGTATTTGCGTATGCTTTTATACTGTTGTTTTGTGGGAACTTGGCAACAATATCCAAGGGAAGGGGCCTAGCGGAAAGGCCCATTTGTCCAGATCTGACTTGCGAGCGTAGGTAGTTATGCACCAGTATCATCTATGTCATATTGCACATTAATTTTCTCCTAATGAGGACGGAGTTTCTCATACTACATCAGTAAGCCAATTTTTATTATGTCAATATATTCTAGATCTGTACATTCGAAAGTTGTTTTATTGAGGCTTACGTACACGCAAATTGCATGTTATACCCATAAAGCGCCCACTTGTGCAACAGTGAATACACATATGTCTATACCATTGTGCTTCATTCGTTTTCGCGCTACACTTAGCCTAACGTATATTTTTCGACTTAATAAGCAATCATGAACATTCAGCGAATAGTATCATTAGATTGATATGGAAGGCAATCACTGTCAAAATACAAAAGTAAAAGGGACAATGAACATTCACAAACAAACGATGTGTTCGTGGTTCATTTCACTTTTGTGATTTTGGCGGCGATTGCCTCCCATAAATTGATCAAAAGTAGAATGAAGAACAAAAAATACATCTCGACAGAATCATAATGTTACACAGCTGTTCGTAAGATTAACTTTGATTTACTATTTTTAAGTATAAGAATCTTTGCTACATTACTGCACTCTCGAGGGGAAGGGAGAATTAGAGCCAAAGGTCTTAGAAATAAAACTATATGCATATATTTGCGACTATCTCTACATTCGTCAATTACAGTTGGCTAATAGCATGCACTCACGCACATTGTATGATTAACTATGTGATATTGATATCTTGTCAGGTATGTCTGTCTCTTATACACATCTAGATGTGTATAAGAGACAGGATTGAGGCTCTTCCTCTTTCTTCCGCTTCATCACTCACCTCCACAAATGCAGGAACAATCACATTGATAATGGCTCATCACAGGTTGCTTGTCACAAACTGACCAATGTAGAAATCCTCAGACGGCGTCCAAAAAACACACAGCGTTTCAACCCTTACCGTAACGCCTTCTTGTTGGTGGTCAATAGTGTTGGTCAAACACTACTTCTCTACTTTTGGTCTCCAGTTCATATCCTCACGTTTCATCCACAACCAGCAGGATGCCTTCTCCGCTTCTTGTTTTTTTACTGCTCACTTTCTTTCCTTTCCTGATAGCCCGATGGCGGTACAGAACTTCCAAACTGATTGCGCTGGGAACACTCTGCAACCGACCTCAATCGGGTACAGCAATGTTTGCCATCCCTTCTCCTTGCAGCTGTCTAGGAGGTCCTAAAATTTGGTCCTCTTCCTCTCAGATGCTATCTCGCAATTCTCTTGCCAAGGGAATGTGAGCTCCACCATTATTAATTTCTTTGATTCAGCAGACCATAGGACTGCATCCGGTCTTAATGTTGTGTATACGACTTGTTGAAATTGTAATCTTTTCCCCCAAATCTACCTGAAGTTCCCATGTATGTGCTAATTGTAGAATATTTTGCGATGTTTCCTTTATGGTTGGTGCTTTCTCTCCTCTCTTAACAAAAGTAATTGAAGATAGTTTATTTATTCTTGAGATGTTCTTGGTCCACTGTTGTCCAAACACCAGAAAAACCTTGTCATGCCTCCACCTATACCGCCCTTGTGTTAAAGCCGTTTTAATCCTGACAATATATTGGAAAGTGTTCCCTTCTCCCCACAAAGCTTACACAATGGATCTTCTTCCAGGCCATACAAACAAAGGTTGGTTGGTTTAGGTAGAGTGTCATATATTGATCGAAGCAAAAAGGAGATACGATATGGTTCCATTCTCCACAATTCTTCCCAAGCTCATCTTCTCTGCGGTAGCTCCCATTTCATCCACGCCCCTGTGCTCCCTGCTCCACTGCTCTAGACTTTCTAGCTTCATCTTCCCTCTCTTTCCTCGCCTTCTACACCATGTCTCGTGGCTGGTTCCTAGATCCCGTCTGCCAATACAAGGGTTTCCTATGATATCTCTCAGCTTTAAACTGATCTCTACATTCTCTACAACTTCCTCTGCCGTCCACTTATGTCGTGTTTGTATTCAATACCAGCTTGGCTAACCTTTCTATTTTTATAATCTATTATGGTCATTACCAGCCTGCATTTTGCAATCTTAAACTCCTCTACCACTGAAGATATTGGTAGCTGCAACTGCCCAGATCTTTACTACAGCCTTTGGCCTCTTCTTGTACTGCAAAATTTATCGACATCATCCAGAAGTTGTATTCAGATGTGCAGGCCAGGTCGATTATTGATTGTGAGCTGTCGCAGCCAATCAACTACAACAATGGAGTAAAGTAAGAATGCAAGCTTGCTCCTACGCTTTTTGGCATTAATGCTGCCACGCTACTTTTAATTGCCTTCAAGAACATCAACAACTCCTGCACAAAAAGAAGTTTGCTTCTGATATGATGGTGACCTTCTTTACTTAAGTGCACATCCAAGGTCGTCACCATGTTTATCAGAGAAGCAAAGTATGCAGACGATATTGCAGTCTTTTCAGATAGTGTCAATAACCTCCTTTGTGTCAATGAAAACGGGACTTCGTATAAACATCAAGAAGAACCATGATTATTGACACTGAAGCTGATTTTTACATCAATATAGAGAGGCTTAAAAGAGCCGACAAATTTAAATATCTTGTCAGGTATGTCATCACCAACGGGAAGGATGGACGCAGAGATCATTGCACGCATACAAACTGCATCATGTGCTATAGGAAGATTAATATAGAGAGTCTTTGATTGTAGAAACCTCTCAGTACCTTATAGGCTGAAGGTGTGCCATCCCTTGATGGTATATGGTAGCGAGACCTGGACGCTATATCAGAATCAATAAAACACAACTAAGAACTGTGCAACAAAGACACCTCAGAGATACCCTAAACATCAAGTGGGACAATTTTGTCACCAATGACGAAGTTTTAGAACTAACCAAAACAGAAGACATAAATCATCTAATCCATAGGACTTATCTGAAGACTGAATTTAATATATTTTATTTTAATTTCTCCAACTAGCTCACTCTATTATGTACTTGTACCCTCAGGCTATCAGCCACAAACTTAATACCAGTAGATACGCACTTCACTGAACCTCTAGGTGTAATGCTTTCATCATTTATTAGACTGGCCATGGCTTAAGAATATGCTATTGTATAAATTAGGACTGCTAATTACCTTTAGTGCAATTCGTACCGTTAGTAAATGAATGTATTTTGTATTATACTGATCTCTTTTTAGAGAAACTGATTACATTGGCATTTATAACGATCTTGTTGCCTATTATGTTGTCCTGCATGCGCTTTACATGTAATGGAAGTAAACAGAATGGCTATAAAATTAAGTTGGTAGTTCCCAAGAAAAAGTCATCAATCACTCTAAAAAATTAAGTATCCAATTTAAAATAGCAGTGATATAGATCTAGAGTACGTGCATAGAATAACATATGTATTTTTTGAGAGCTTAGCTCTTCATGTCAAACAACTTTATTTGATTTATTATATTGCCAAGGTTTACCAATATCGAATAGGCCTATTACGTTGTTTTATAAGCGGCAATTCCTTCATATAATATAGATATAATGTATACACCAAAAGGAATTGCGAGGAAGTTAAGTGGTCAATTTTTCTTCATTCATTGACTAATGATATTCTAACCAATCAGTGACTCTGGTTATATGCACTTTTGGCAAAATCGATCCATCACTTCGTCATTGACACCACAAAGTGACACAAACCTAAAAATTCAGAATATTTCAATTTTTTTTTTCTTCGGCATTTCGAATATGTACATCAACTCTACCTTTCAGCTACTTTTTAAGATTGAGTTTATTTAGACTAATAGCGCAGAAAGGAAAATGGATTTTCCGTTTTCACGAACAGACACAAACTTTCAGTGGGTTTATAAAAGACGCGTGCGTGCTGCGTTGCAATCGTTGTGATCGGCTGGTTAGGCTTAGCTTGGTTTAGGGCTAGATGTAATATTTCCCTAAATTACTTAGGCATAGCGATACCATTCTTGCAGTGTAAATTGGACTCTGCAGGTCTATTCACATGCAGAAAGTGTGGAATTATTTGTAGAAACATAGCAATTTAAGCAGGATAAGCCGACTTTGTAGGCTTATAAATCACCATTGACTACAGATGCCTTAAACAAGGAGCGCGTACATCGCGTTCCGTTTTCACGATGTGACGTCACAAACTTTACTCAAAATGAAAACAAAATAGGCTGTGTTTATTCTGATTGTTTTCACGAACAGACACAAATTGTTAACGGTGATTAACAAGTTAATTAAATTTAAGAAAAGAAAAAAAAATGAACATATGAATTGCTTAATACTTTATCTTTAAACATACGGTATGGAAAAAAAAAATAATACTTAAAATTTTGATATCCTAATGGTGAAAGTTAATGTTTTATGAACTAGTCCACTTCAAACGCGTTTTCCTCAAAACGCCGTTTTGGTCGAATTTAGGTTTGTGTCTCTTCGTGGAAACGGTGACGACTGGATATATTAAGGGCCAAGGAAGAGAACGCACTGTCCAATTTATTATATATTTTTACTTGTTTCTCTTGAATTTTGTTACTACTTCTCAATCTGTCTCGATAATAATTATAATACTATATAATAGGTATATTTATGATTACTAATTAATGACAATTCTTTTGTGTTGGTGTCTATTTTATTAATAGGCCTATGTATTCGTGTCCTGTTCAAATGTATTTCCGCTTGTTCACAGACATTAATAATCTAAAGTATCAGCATCGGATTACTTTCCTGAGCCAACTTTAGCATGCGGTCACTTATTTATTTATTTTTTTATTTAAAACATCTTTAGGCAGGATAACATATACAGGCGAGATCTTACCGCTGTTTTACAATATGGTCCTGCAAACACATATTACAATAACAACAACAAAAGTAACCATCACAGTACAATAAAATAAACAAAAGTTAAAACTTTGGTGGAAAACTATCCCCC
>NW_022729021.1:840042-861641 GCF_011630105.1 Anneissia japonica | reverse complement strand
AACCCGGTATTTCTGAGTCAAGGTTTCGGGGCCGGGATTACCAGGTAGGACAAATACTGTATAATTACTTAAATAGATAAAAATGGTAGAAACTATCCCCCGCCGGACACCATCCCGGTATTCCTGAGTCAAGGTTCCGGGGCTGTCACAACTTTTATCTTAACTACACACCTAACTAAACAATTTGCGTCACTACACGTTTATGTCATTGCTCCAAGTGCTTCACTCTGAAAATCGACTGCGATGACGTGCCCCGTGGCCAAGGTGGCGCAAGACCATTGCTTCCGTTTGTGATGCTTCCAAATTGCTCGTGTGTATTAAACTTGAACGACTGTAGCTTAGCATTCAAGTTAGGTGTTCTGTGACGTCATTACTTAAGAATGTCAGATGACGTTTTATCAATCAAATCAATTTCCCTCTTTCATTGAAGCGCTAAAGTTATTTTATATTTTACAGAACATAAGTAGTGGCTGACAAACAAGCGAAATCGTCTGGCCATTACAGTGAAAGAAAATCTGTTACTGTATAACATATATCTTAATGATGTTGAGTTCCCGTACATGTTGCTGCGGCTGCCCTGACAGATATCTGTTCTGCATTGAATGAAATGGTAACATATTTATGGTAAGTTCATGCATTAATAATAATACTATACAATGTTAATAACGATAGTAAACTAACACTGAACAACAACAAAAATGAGAGTAACAATAAAAACAAAATAATGACAATGAGGATGACGGCAATAACAAATAAATCATTTCAACAACGACGACAACAACAACGGCAGCAAATCTAGCAACAACAAAAATAACAACACTAATAATAATACTTACTAGTAAAACAACACTTTGCAATTGTTTAAATATGATTAAAGGGCGCAGTGGATGATTTTAATCTATGATATATACATAACCTGGGGGTCTCAGTGGACTGATGGGTATGGTATGGTATAAAAGTGTCCCGACAGAGACACTTTTTTTTCACACAACTGAATAAAGGAACTTTTTGTTGAAGGGCTATGCTTATCACGATTATAACATCTGGTTCCTCTTTGAGCATATATAAATATTTAAATATAATTCCCATAAAATGTGTTTATTAGACAAATAAACAGATCTAATATAACTTAATATATACCAGACACAATTTTAATTCATGGATTCAAAAGTAATGTAGAATGAAGCAGATTGTGAACATATCATTAGAAAATATTCATTCTGTGATTGAAATGTGAAGAGCAATGTGTGTTCAACCGTGGAGGAATAGCACAGGTAAAATGTCAAAGTGTCTCAAAGAACGCAATACTATTACGGATATGGAGAGGTATGGAAAGCATTAAGCTTACATTTAGTTAATGAAAAACATGTAGTACTTCATCGAATTGAACAGGATTGTGCATATTATTCATTAAATGCAAACTAACTAAGCTAATATATTTGAGATGACTATCACAGATCGACTTGAAGTTTCACATCGTCACCAAACCCTCAGATAGCATTCAGACACACAACACTACTAACATCACAGATCGCGGGGTTTATTATCACGAATTACAAACATCGCTAATTGTCGTCAAGTTTCGAGTTGCAAGTTTTGTTATCGTCACCAGTATCATGGGTAGTCATTGAAATTACATCACCACAAAATCACTAATCACTTTCGGGTTGTTGCCATTAAACTAACATCTCGATTGTAAGTTCACATAGGCATGGGTTCCTTTCGGGTTCACAACGGCTACTGTTCAACTCAATAATGGTCTACAACATAAAAATGCTGTTTTTATTGCACGCCGCAAACCTCACAAAATAATTGCCTTTTAGGTCCACAGCGCCACCAATATTCAGATCACTAATCTCATTATTGCATTCGGGTTCCGGTTCGCACTGCCACTAAAAACAGGATTTTTTTACATGTCCACACATAAGAGACTGCTCCTCCTTTTTTTTTTTTTTTTTTTTTTTTGCTCATTGTGATTTTCTTTCCATATATTGCACGGAATATGGATAACGGATGAAACCATCACGTTTAATGAAATCGTTAATAAATAAAGAACCCATTAGCCAATTACCAATATACTCAGGACGGAAACAACTGGATTTCATAATTAGGCGTATGCTACCGTAGTTTTCATCATTGGCCAAAATAAACAGACCTAGTTAAGCCATTTAACAATTGATTCATTGCATCGATTAGATGCTAAAATAGTCTTGATAATTGAAGATTTTTCACACTTTTAGAATTGAGAGTTTTATTTATACATCTTAAAGTTCACCGTCTAATTTTAGACTAGAAAAAACACCTGTTAGGATTTAATAAGCAATAAAGACCTCTCTGATCATTATAATCGGCTTATTAAATTAGTACTAGGCCTATCAAATAATTCCTATTAAAAGCGATGCCACACCGAAACTCCGAAAGTATTTCAGAAATTAACTTAAGGTGTAGATTAATCTACCTAATCGCATACGAGTGTCGTAAAAATATAATGGTATATTTATTTCTTCTGACTCCGATATTGAGTGCATCCTACGTAACCAGAATATTTCACCTTCTTTTCATGAACTTTTCTCAGAAAATGACCAATAACAAGCGACATTTGCCTTAACTTATCAATTCCAATTAGAAAAAAAAACCATGACTTATTTGATTACGTCAAAAGCCTAGATGCAAGGAAGATTAAAATGGTAATGATTCTGAATTCAGTGCCGTGCAATTTAAATCACTGAAACATTGATGGTTTACGAGCATTCGTGTTAAACCTTATGCAGATAATTATGCAATAATCAGTGTTGAGATGACACTGTAGATGCTTTAAGTATTTGTTATACAAAGACGTGCATATGGGACTAGATCATTAGACATTTAAATAATTAATAGCAAATAAATCTTTCCTATTTGTCCTATTTCCATATTGAAATTTGAAATTTGAAATTTTGGCTGGGACCCTGGGGGCCTGCGATTGCCACATTGCACCGCTATTACCTGTACCGACATGTAACGGATACATTGACCCTTATCCCGCTTAACTCCCATTTGAGAATTATTCGAGGAGCCAAACGATCAGACTCTAATTAAAAACCGACGACAGCCAGGTTTGAACCCGCGTCTTCAACGCGACAGAGTAGAAACATTTTACCTGTCGACTAAAGGCCCAAACGCATATTTCGTCATGATAATATTGAATATACAAAATTAGAAGATTCGGCCATCAAGTGTGTCTGGATGGCCTAAAAAGAAATTAAATTATAGCACCAATCAAGACAATTGAGACGGTGTCTTTAACGCAACAGGCAGGAACATTACCTTCCGAAGAAAGGCTCAGCTCATGTTTGGTCATGATGGTATTGATATAATATACAAAATTAAAAGATTCGGCATTCAAGTGTGTCTGATGGTTTAAACAGACATTATCTTAAGCACCAATCTGCAGCTCGGATTCACTTACAACTGTATATGGGCAAGACGCCCTACTAGAAGTATTAATTTTGAACGAACTGCAGTTAATGTTATAGATGAAGTTTACCCTTTTTTTGACTGAAAGCAGCGTCTTTTGCTGATGACAGTAGACCCATAATGGTACATCGTATTTGTTGTTTTTCGCTGTATTCACTTGTGAAAACGAGGCTACCACATCGAATATCTTTTTATTTTCCTTCCCCTTTGAAAGTAACATTTTCAATGATAAAGTGATCGTGTTAGAGTTAGTGATCTAATATACCTATTAGATTCTTTTTTGTTGATGCTTTAAAATAATTACAATGCCTCGAAGTTCTATTGCAATTGGTTCCTTCCAGCTTGTAAACACTACTGTTGCTATATGTAGGGCCTACTATTGGTAATTTCAAGAGCTTCAGTCAAACTATATGTCATCATTAAGAAGTCAATTTGGTCTACAGGCGATCACAAACAGGATTAAATTCATAAATAATAAGACGAGCAGACAATGTGCTGTGTGTCAAACTCACATTGAGGCGACATGTGCAATGTTGAAAATTATGCTATTATATATTCATAATATTCCTTGTGGGATTAAATTGACTTAAAATGAGAATCATAATAAAATTCCTACATAGGCCTTTGTATATTATAGTTTACGCATACATCTATACTACTAAAATAACGCTTTGTGTTTTTCTCTGTCCACCAAATATTAATACGCGTTTGTTTGTATTCTTCATATAAAAGGAAAGGTATATCATCGACAGGAATAAGTTCCCCCATGGTCACTGCATAGTGTCAACACCAACACGAGTATTACCAAGGACATTACTATCATCGTCCTTGTTATTGAAAGAGTTGTTGTTCTTGATCATGATCATCATCTTGATCTTTTTTTAGTATTATTATATGTATTAGTATTATTAATATTATTTTGTTTGCATAGTGAAATAACAACGATGAATGGTCGTAGATAGTTCTCTGAAAAGATTTAACATTAGCATTATTGCTATAAAGTACATATAACAATCATTGAAAACAGACGTTTGTTTTATCATTGAAAAGTGGTAGACTAATATTAAACGTATATTCTTTTCGCCACCCACCCCCTCAGCGCCACATTGTCATTTTATACTAATAGTGGACATCACTATTTCTCAATACTGAGTTTCAGAAGGTTATGTGTCAACCCTGACCTTGCTTTGACCCTTTTTATATATTTTTTTGTCTTTAATTCCACATCCAACAAAGAAAGATCGTCCACGACCACAAAAATACATACAGGCATAATATATATACATTGATGAAGTTAAGAAACTCGCACATAAACATTATATAGTCGACAACAAAGAATTTTAGTAGGAGCATTCTCTTCATAAATTTACTGTCCTCTTACTATTAAATTCTTGAGAAAATCACAGAATATTTTAACAAACCACAGTTTAATAAAAATTGTAAAAAGACAACTATAAAAATGAAAGCTTTTTCTACATAAGAATGTAACAAAAATTTTAACAAATCTGTATATTACAAATATCAATTTTATTCTGTTTTGTGCATCTTTCAAATGTCCTCTCACTAGAAGAATGGTGCATTTCTATTCTGAAAACACCATTTACCGTGCTACCTCCTTTCTTATTAGATACATGTATTAAACAAATCGATAGTAAGACTCATATTTTTATTTATTTATTTATTCACCTAGGCCTACATAATACTGCTTGGAATTTTTATTTCCAATACTATGCTAGACACAAAACCTACGTTTTGTTTAAAAATAGTCACACTAAGTACTAGAGGGCAGTCTGGCTCAGTCGGCTAAATTGGTGGTAGATACTCTGTGTGCGCTAAACTGTGGACGTGGTTCAATCTTCCGATCTTCTGATGTTTCAGCTGGAGAGCTGAAGTACTGATGTGTAAAAAAGCGACCATCTTTCGGTAGCGACGTTTAAGCTGTTGGTCCCTTTGCAATGTGGCCCATGAGCAAGTTAAAGAATGCAATACTCTTTTGACAAGAGCAGGGGATTGTCTCCGGGTGTACTGCTAAATGACGACCAGAAGTACCCACCCCATTATAATAAATCCAAAGAAGTGATATTTACTCAGATGTTTCAAACATTGATGTTTTGTCTTAAATATGCCATTTGCTATGTTGTCGTTAGTTTTAAATTACATGAAATGTCACGGATATTCCACTGTGGATCAAATGCGACTTTATACTTTCAACACTCTTCTTTATAGTATTCCCATTCAGCAATGATTTATTAATTTTGGTTTTTTTTTTCTTGTAATTTTAAGGACACTAGATGAACCTTTATCTATCATACTTTCTGCAGATGGTTGAGATTTTTTATTTTCAGAATGTTCTTTTCCATCGGAAGTATGAGTTAAAGTACGCTACGATTAGTTTTTTTTAAAATCCTTACAGTTGCATAGAAGTTGGCACAAATGTCAATAATAAAAAGAGTAAAATGTATCACAGATCCTAATTATAATTATTAAAATGACGTTAAACTATTAATCCATTTAACTTGACTGACACGATGCCGTTCCAGCAAAGCTTAGACATCAATCTTTAGTTCTTAACACTGTCGAAAGCGTTAGAAAACATGTTGTGACTATCTTTATGTTGCAAGTTACATCATCAGCAGGTTTTTTAAAGTTAAATTTGACAGCTCTTGTGATTTTTAAAGCTATGTTGCCTTGGGTGTAATATATCAAGTAATTTGGCGTGCTTCATTATATTCGCTTGTTAGAATGTGTTACGTATTCGCCATTACTCACGTCAGAATGATTATCACACCATTTGCCCTTTTTAAATACAGGAATAAGATAACATGTCTGTCAATGCCACTTGAGTCTGGAATATCGTAATTGTCTCTTTCAATGATGAAGATAGAGTAGAAATGATGATGTAGCAGACCTATTTTCTCCGTTCATTTGTCGTCTGAGATTTTACCACAATATCTGAGGTCAAAATCTACAGTCTGGTTTGGTTTTTGGTGTATAGTGACAGGCACGTAGCGTGACTTAATTTGTGGAAGGTTCGTTTCAGTGGAAAGTGGACCCTTATCTCCGATATTCTGGAGAAAATTGGAAATATATCTAAAATAGGGAGTAGTACCTGTCTCTTATACACATCTAGTGTGTATAAGAGACAGCCCCCACGCTACGGGCCTGAGTGAGTGACTCAAGAAATCTTCATTGGTCGATTCCCAATACATGAGTTCTTATGAATTTCCTTACATTTTCTCTTTCTAAAGGTGTGCGTATTTTACAGACTTTGAAGATGTCTTAATAATTCAGACTTGAGAGGATAGATAACACATCCAGACTAGTCATTTTTGAAATGTAAGAATTCTCAATGTCAGATTCTTTTAAAGCAGTGTCCTGGAGAAAACAGGCAATTTTAACATCCCTCTTTTTTAAATCTTGGAAAATATGTTGTATTACCCGTTCTTGATTTTTTCTTATAACACCCTTCAGTGTCTTTGAAAATGCGTTTGTACAGCTGCTGAGAAGAAGAAGTTTAGCAAATGTTTTTCTGCTTTCAGTTTTTTTTTCTTAAAAATTAAATAATACCCTATTGTTTGATTTATTATTGACCTTAGAAGGTGACGAATATGGACTCTTAGGCATATTCAATTCTGGTCTACCGTTCTATAATATTCTAGTAGGGCCTATTATGTCAGATTATGTCAAGTTACTGCCATAGTCTGCAGAACATCGAGCCACTGCGATGACTACAGCTCCACCACCATTTCACCCGATCCTCAGTCTCTCTAAAACAACACATCAAACTTTTTCTAACAGAATAACCTGATCGCAATCTGTTATGTTCAAAGTGAATTAATATCTCGAGCTTGAGATTGACCTATATTGCTGCAGTTATTCACCACCCACTTTCAATTTGAGTAGGTCATATGTCTCTATATAATCGCTAAACTAGTATTGGATCTCTTTGTTGAACCATGTTTCTGTAAGTTATAGTTATGCGTTATTAGGCAACTGTCACTTCTGTATTATCATTAAAGTGCAGCTAACATTAGAAGTTCCCAAAGACATCCCTAGTAAACTGTATCACTTTTAGTTTAATAGAAAAGAAGGGTGCATAACAAACATTTTTAGCATGGGCAGGGAGGGAGCAGGGAAAGAAGAGTGAAGGTAATTTTGTTACTCTGTAATACTACAGGTCAACAAGGAGGAAACAAGTTGTAAGTGAAACGTCGAATGGTAGGCCTAGAAAAATTCAGTGACAAAATCAGGTAACGCATGACTCAGCCAGCAGTTTGAAGTATCATACTGGCCTTCCGGTATCAAGAGATCGGTTTCATTCTCCTACTTCAGGGTCGGATCCAGCCTGTTAACAAAGGGAGGAGGGGCCTAAATGTGTCTTCGGAACAACAGTTGTGGCAGAGCCCCTGGTGGGGTTATAAAGGGGTGGGGAATCCCCTTGAAGCTTAGTATGCCCATCTTCGTTTATTTAAAGTTGTATTTGATATGATTTTACCATTTAGCATGTTATTCTTTTAATAGGTTTTACATATTTTTACAAAAATAGTGGGTGCGTGCGTCCCTTAGGTACCTTCTAATTCTACACTGTACTAAATCCCGTTACTCAGATTTGTTTGTTAGACCTGCATTAGAAGTCTTATAACAAGTCATGGCAATTTTTATTAAGGCATTTGTTCCGGATCCACTGGATTCATCCTCTTCCCCACATGCAAGCTCATTTTTCTCGTCCTAATATATGAGCTGAGTTCAGAGCTAAGTTAAAACGGGAATGAACGGCACCCGAAAGGCAACAGTAACAAGATTGTTGCGTGAACTGACACAGCATCACCATTATAGAAACGGTTGCAGCCATAGAAAATTCGTCACTCCCGCTAGAATTCGGGATTCGGTGAAGTCGTGGAATTCTCCCGGTGTTTCACTAAAATGTGAAACTAACACTGGCATCTTTAAATTTGGTGTCAAGAGGCTCCTAGCCTAGAGGCAGATCTAGCTTACTTTTAAAGAATAATGTTTATTGAGATTTTTTTCCTGAAAAAAAAGAAAGAAAAAGAGGAAAAAATAGGGAGTAGTACAGCTTTTTGTGTTTCAAGGACCAGGGATTTTATCCCTGAGCAGTCCCCCAGGATAAACAATAAAAGAAAGAAAGAAAGAATCACATAGAATCATATTCTGCTTATTACTTACGTATACTCTATCATATGCTATAGGGCTTCGTTTTGAATTTCATTAGTCCCATTGAAAGCGACAATGAACACGTCGGATAATACAATACAATTCATAAAACGTAACATGAAAGGAATCTGACCAAGATTATAACAATCCCTATCGGGGTCGGACGTGTAATCGAAATAGCACTATCAAAAAAATGTATTATAGCTTATGCACATCACTTAAACATAATTATATTCCAATCATGAACTTTCTATTTACCCGTAGGCCTATAATCTAAAAAAAATGGTTAAATTATAAATTGCATTTTACTAGATAAGCCCGTCGGAGGCCGATCTCGCCGTCAATGTTATTACAATTTTGTTCGTTGAAATGATCACTATCACTACACAGTAGATTCAATTACATCCCTGTATAAGAGGTGGCGCCAAGATTTTCCCGACGGGGGGTCCAAGGTCCCCGACGGGGGTGGGGATGATGTCCCCGGCGAAAAAAGTGGGCGTCGTCGGGCGTCAATCAAAATTTCCAGACATTGTTCCTGAGGGTGAAACCCCGAAAAATATGAAAATGTAAGGGTTTAAAAGGCTTATTAAATCGGTTTTAGGGTCTACACACGGTAAGTGCATACTGTTACTTTCCATGTCTTTAAATGCTGTATATTAAAATGAACATCGCTTAATAATGGTTTTCAACAAGAGTGGATTGTTGGATTTAGGATTTTATTGACATAAATCTGATATGCAATGACAATAATGTTACGATCAGTAAGTATAATAGGTTACTGTAGATGGTCTGAGTTCGCATGATTTTAGTATGTAAAAGACACAAGTGACAGGCTCTCACATCAAATAAATCAACACTTAGATTAAAAATGGTTTATAGTGTTCTTATTACTGGGACAGATTTTATGATCACTGAAACGAGTCCTTTCCTGAAAAAATACATCACGACACCATATGACTTGCCATTGAGTTTCTTAATACGACTATATACTACCATAGGGGGAAACCTTAACAATGGAGAGGGTTAGAAATAATACTTTAAGGCGAAAATACTGCCGCTAAGGGGAAATTTTAACGACGTTAAGGAGAAATATATACAAAGGCTTTTTCACCCTATGAGTTAATTAGGAGGTACATATATATATATATATATAACTATACCAATATGATTGAAAACTGTTTCCCTCGATACAGACCAGCATAGTCACAGAATGTACGGTAGTACTTATAGGACTTTTAACTATTATAATAATACTACAAAACCCTTACAATAATGATGTCAAGAAAATATCTAATGAAAATGTTTATACCTTACCGAAGCCGATATGTTCTTCTTTCTTGCCAGTTAAGTCAAGTGCCCAAACCTGTCAATGCAAACAAATTTTTGAGGAAATGAGTTTATTTATTGGCAGTGAACATAAAATATGAGTATAGCGTACTACTCAGGTAGCGAGGGAAATCAGTAAATGCATATGTAGAAATCTTTAGCTCTTACGCTGTTTTTGCCAAAACATCTAAGTTAGAACACCTCGCAATTTCACAAGTGATTGG
Organism: Anneissia japonica; assembly: GCF_011630105.1. Classification (NCBI taxonomy): domain Eukaryota; kingdom Metazoa; phylum Echinodermata; class Crinoidea; order Comatulida; family Comatulidae; genus Anneissia; species Anneissia japonica. The sequence goes on along the minus strand of NW_022729021.1, from coordinate 851,463 downwards.
AGGAAGATTGCATTGAAGATCTAATCAAAATAAGTACGAGGGGGGTGGGGGGAAGAAATAATATAGGAATTATAACAGTTGTAAAAATACAGGTAATTTAGATAACGGATAGCACTGTAGACAAATTTGATTATAATTTCCCATTTACTCAAGATGAAACAAAGCACCATTGAAAAGTTTTATATTGATTATAACGTTATTGTCTAAATGGGTCCTGATATGTTTTACTATTGGCGACGTTTGGCAACAGATACCTGATTGGGAAAATTTGACGCAAAACGTTGCCGAGAGTAACATTCTGTATTTTTTTATTTAAATTAGAACGTTTCCTTACATACAAAATAGAAAAATATACTAGACGATTCTATGAAAGCAAATTCCATTTAGGCAGATTGCCAAGACGACGGCTGCAAGTTTTACTAATGTACATTGATGATAATTACAAATTGAAGTAAAACCTACATTTTCTCTTGAAAACTTAAAATGATTAATATATTGAGTGATTGTGACAAGTATGTATGTGTACATGTTTTCAGGACACCGGAATCAACTATTGATTGAATAATAAAATTAATTTAAAATACTCAAATCACAGTTACCAGCAAACTATTTTTTAATGGACTTAAAAACATGATAAAGATAATGAGATATTTCTTTCTTTTTTTCAATTCAAATCAATTTTCCAATGATGATATAGCTTCTTCAGCATAACTTCATCACACACACATACACCACAATTCATACAACAAAAAGCACACAATCCCATAATACAATAAAATGAAAAGACTATACACCTTTGAACTTAACTATTTGGATAATGAGATTTAACAAGAGTGTTTCGACGATGTGGATATGGAGAGATTGTACGAAAAAAATAATAACGTTATGAAATGTGTTCAGGTTTAGGTAACGGAAGTACAGTGAGAGCAAACATATTTCAATTTCAAAAACAACGTAACGCAATTTGAATTTTAAATTCAAACTTGTAATTTGCTCACGTGCATATTGTCAACATTACAGTTTTAGATAAACTCTATAAATTGTGGCAAGAAGGCTTAAATTAACAAATTGTATATATTTCCATATCTTCGTCATTTAAAATAGTATTGTTAACGTACAAATTCAATAACAACGTAACGCAATTTGAATTTTAAATTCAAACTTGTAATTTGCTCACGTGCAGATTGTCAACATTACAGATTTAGATAAACTCTATAAAATGTGGCAAGAAGGCTTAAATTAACAAATTGTATATTTCCATATCTTCATCATTTACATAGTTGAGACGAGTCATTAATACGTGAGACAGGAAAATGTTATCTGAACTCCTGTTAGATTTTATGCAAATGTCACTAATATGTGATTTGTTACGTGTTTTGTAGAAACTTGATTTAATACTTGTGAGCACGTAAAATGATATTTGTCTGTTTTAATTGCAAATACTACGTATTCATTTTCGTATATTTTTGTAATAATGTCCTTGAAAATTATGTTTCTTATACAATGCATCTCATTTTCACACATTGTAAGTTTTTTCTCCTGTCCTTGTTGTTTAAGGCAAAACAACTATTTTTAAGGCAAATAACCTATTTGAAAGTTTTTTCTGCATGTTTTATATTTTAAACGTTGTATCTAGAAGTCATTATCAGTCATAGTCAGATTCATATTTTGGATTCTTTGACGCCATTATGTGGAATAGAACACGTCATCTTGTCAAGCTTTCAGAGGCCTAGTTCAGACTAGGTGGATAAATCCGGCTCAACTCTCCGGGTTTATCCACCTGCCAGTCTGAACTACAGTAGGTGGCTTACCTCAAGCCGGGCTGTGTTCCTATAGTAACTAGGTCTGGCGTGCCACCGTGTTTAACTTTTCTAAGCCGGGCTTTAATCGCTGCGGGGGATCTTGCATTGACTTCCGGTAAAAAATGACCAATCAGCATTCAATTACATATGCTGTGAGCGAGCGTACGTTTCGAGCCCAATGTTTCCAAACTCGTTTCCTGGTTGCGGTTCATTATGCTAATTCTCGCGCCTGGCTAATCCCGCTAGTCTGAACGCCAGGAAAAGTTAAGCCGGGCTTAACGTTGAGCCGGGCTTAACTCAAGCCTGGCTTATCTCCAAGTCTGAACGTAGCCCGAGTCTTCTTTCAAAAGCCCTGTCCAAACTATCCAATTTAATTTGACAAAAAAAACTGTTGTTTGCCCATATATAGTCATTATTTGCCTATATATGGTCATGATGTGATTGACCATAGACATGTCACATACTTTTGTCAAATAAAATTTGATAGTGCGGGCTATCAGATATATATTTACCATCGAAACATATCATTGGTATTTCAACAAAATGGACATCCCCTGAGGTCGTACTTAGGAATGTTGTTGTAGTGGTTATAGCATTTTTTTAATTTATTAAACATAATTAGGAAGGATAACATATAAATACGGGATGGTAACTCTTGTACAATATGGTCCTGCACAAATAAAATACTATATACAACATTAATTGACAAGAAGACTATCTAAAAACAATACTATATACAACATTAGTTAACAAAGTTAATAGTACCGGTGGTAATAGTCAAAGGTAGCAACAAAAAGTATGTCAATAGACTATCATGTGTAACATAAACAAATATGGCACGTGATTACTTAGTTTAAGTGTAGACATTGTGGTACTATCAAAATATAGATTTTAGACGACGTTTCACTTCAAATCTCAAAATCCCCTAGAGGATACAAATAGAATGCGGCTTGCATTTCAAAGACAATATTAAGATTCTCTAATATCACTGTGAAGAGTTATAGCTACTTGTTTTGGTTGTTAAATAGCGCTAATAACGTGGATCCTGAAATTAATATTGCCATTGATAAGCTGATTATTCATACATACAAAAACGATGGGTGTTTGTACAAAAATTCTCAGATTTTTTTAACAATAAAAATGAATGTTAACCCACCGAAAGTTCAGGCAAATATGAACATCAGATGTAGCCTATACAATGCAGCCATAGGCCTACATTCGTTTGTATCAGTGAAACATCTTAGTTGGGTGGCACACTATATGCATTAGTTTTGACCAAGGAAAATATAAAAACATGTTAATAAAACAGAGATATAGTTCGTTAACCCCAGACATCTTTAAAATGTGACTAATTGTCAAGAACGTTACAATCAACGACAATTTGACAATTGTGCCATATTTTTAAGTTTATTTTTAAATACATTTTATTAATAACACAGTTAATTAACTGTGATATTTTCCTTTAGACAATGCTAATGCGTAGTAACAAATAATAACATTTAGTAAATCTAAACTCAGATGAGGTAGATGAACTCTGCGAGTAGACCCGGAATGAGAAGACTACTGTACTGCGTACTCGGCAAGAAAAATGAGGAGAGAGTATTGTGAATATCTTCACCCTACCGTACTATGGTTAGTGATACGGCGACGCGTTCTATATATACAGTACAGTTCGACAAAGTATCAGCAACCACGTAGTTGAGCGAGCTCCTTATACAACTGCTGAGTAAACTAACTATGCATATGTAGGTTTGCCTTTTAGGCCGTGTTCACTAGATCACTATCCAATATGGCTAATTAAAGATTCTTTCAGCGATATTCTACTTTATTATTAGCATGTCCTTTTGTTAGAGTCAATGGCCTGTCCCACTGTCTAGACATTCCTAAATAAAAAAAAAATCTATGGGCTTTTAATATATGTCGCAATGGTTGTAGGGCATATCAACCAAGGAGGCGGTTGTACTTCTGTTTATAAGGAAACAAAATCAATAATCTCTATGCAACTCTCGTCAGTCTGAGAGCCGTAAGAAAAAACAATACACAGCTCTCGTACACGTTCTCAATTAATTCTGTGCTGTTGATAATGAAAATGTATAGTAACACCTTTCATATTGCTTACAATCCAAGATCAACATATCTTTTGCTCCTGTCAAATTACTAATTTTTCAAAACCTCACATCATTCTGAAAAGTTTCAAAGCAGATTGAATAGTGCGTGGAAGACAGATTCGGATGACTCGTGATAAACTTAAGCTTAATGACAGGATAACAGAATGTTCTCTGGATGTAGACAACCTGTCATTCATCAGTAATAATCCATCTCCATCACCTTCTCGGGCTCATGCATCAGCTAACACTGCTCGTAACATTAGATTTGTCATTTATTCCAATCTTACGCTTGATAAAAGATAACGGCATCCGAAGTTGTGCAAAAGTCTAGCAATCTATACGATAGGGAACATTTGGGAATACTAAGAGAATCAGTCAGCTGAGATATTCATACATGGTCTGTTAACTGCGCATAATATTCTCTTTGTAATTAAATATAGGCCTACAGGTTTTGCCTTACCAAACCATGACGTGGGCCAATGTCATAAAATTAATTACAGGATTCATCGCAAAAAACAAGCTGCTTTATCATATTTTTCTCTCTTGTATTTTCAACAAAAAATGTTTAGTCCGACATATAAAGTTGTGAGCATTGTAATGCAAAGTTTGATCAACAGTCTGACCAACAATTACTCTGTATGCCCGACGTTCAAGAGAGGAGAAAGATGCAGCCTGGCATTGTGCACTCAGTCAATAAAGAAATCTAATCTTTATAAACAGAATGATTTGATCGATTATTCATGAAATGTGTAATGCATAAACCATTTTTATTAAAACACTGAAAATTCCTAACAGCACATATCAATACAACATGAGAATTTAAATCTATGTGACATTATGATCATAACATAGTTTGACTAAAGGTGGCATGTGTCTAAAGCCTAAAACTGCATAACCTAAGTTAGTTTGCTTGGCACCTTAGACATATTAGTGCGTCTGAACCGGGTCAGATCCCCATCAATATGTTGATTTTGATCCACCTTCGTTAGTGAATACTTTTATCCTTAGATTTTGTAGTAGAACATTTCATACAAGATTGGTGGTCTTACCCAGGTTGACCCGGATACGTTCCAGAATATTTTTTATTATTCGAAAAAGGTCATGGCTGAAATGAAGAATAATATAACTGAAGCACACCTATTGGAACATCTACAGTCAATATCACTCAGACTTCTTGGCCATGGACAGACACGCAAACATATGCTACATCGGAAATACTATTATGGAATCGTGACAAAATTTGTCCAATTGTTTCGCGTTGTAATAACATTTGAAACAAAAAAAACATCAATATCACCTCAGGCATGGAAATAAGAAGCTGAATGTGTACGACAATTTTACAATAGAGAAGCATGTACGTAGACAATGATAAAACGTGTTAATGTCAATCAGACCCTATTAAATTATCTGCTGCATTGTACTTTTACAAGTGCATTTGGTTGTTTTGATCGTAAAAGTGCATTGCAATTAAACCGTGTTGACACAGATGCAAGTATATTATGAGTGTTACAAATTGTTTTGTAACACATGGAGGCATTTACAATGTGATTTGAAACAATCAATCACATTATCAGAATATTTTGTTTTTCTTTTCTCTTGCTTATATACGGCGAGGAAACAAGAGGAAAATATCACCCTTCCAAAACTACGACCGACAAGCAAGGTCCCCACTCATCGGACGGCACTTCATGCGTGATTATTTATTTTTCGAGATCCAAACAAAGTTATGAAGATTGCAGATCATAAAAGCACAATCTCTGCCCGGACTATCAAATTTTCTTTGACAAGAAAAAACACTGTTGTATGCACAAAATACAGTCATGATGTGTCTATGGCTACAACGTGGTGTCATCATATTTAGGCATATCATACGTTTTTGTCAAATAAAATTTGATAGTATAAACCAGGCCTTAAAACCTTAAAATCTCTCCCATCTGATTCACCAGGATTCGATCTTTATCAAGATTAAAATGATTGTTCGACAGGCATATATGCCTTAAACATAATGTTATGGGTGGACAGAACTATCATAAAAATATTGACGGATATAATTTTAAGTCAACATATAGTACTTTGCACATAAAATTTATGTTCATAGCATTCAAACTCATCTTATTCGACGAACATAAACAAGCCTGTTATTATTATTAAGCCTAAATTTAGCACCAATAACCATCCATTTTCAACTTTAAATGGAGTTGCTGTACATGGCGAAAACTTAATTCTTGTGGCTGTTTGTACGCTCGAGTTTTGCATCCATTTTTCCTATACACACTTAATTCGTTTCAAATTCAAACAGATTGTTTGTTGCCGTTTAAACAAATAGCCTTAGGTCTAATGAAGCTTAATGTCCCACATGTAAACTCATTTTCCCTATAATATACACTTAATTCTTTTCAAATAACAGCAAGTAATCACAGTTTTTCCGCTGTTGTTTAAACAGCTAGCCTTAGGTTTAATGAAGCCTAATGTTTCACATGCAAACCCATGCTTGACATTCTACTAATGCGCTGTGGCTCCGAGTTTGAACAGACACTATCTTTCTATACCCACGTCATACAGCACAGCCTCAAGTCATCAATATAAACAAAATGCATATGAGCTTTATTTACTAGGCTACGTTGATATTTTTCAGAACATTCGTATACTATATTATCAACGATAGGCTAGGCATGCTTTACCTTAATTGGTATTTGTATAATTGTATTAATTCTTATCAGAATAATGAATATTGCCCTTTGGTTAAATGCATTTGAAAAAACATACTTGACTTTGAACTTGCTAATATTTACATTTTTACTACACAAATAAATGGATATAATTTCATTGTAAATAAGTAATGCATCACATCAAAGAACTATGAACTTTATAATAGATTTGGTTTTTTTTTTTTATTAAACATAGAATAAACTAAGCAATACCGCTTACAAACTATCCTGTCATAAACAAAATTAAAAAAAACAAACTTTGTGGAATGCATCAACAATATCATATGTTGAAGTGTAACTGAATGCATTTAGGCTATTTATAATTATTTAGAAGATTACCATATTTAGAATATTACCACTGTTTTTGTTTTAGAACACAATTTATATAAACACTGAGGATGAAATACCTTAAAAAAACCGAAAAAAGAACAAATTCAGGCTGAGGTAAAATGCCAAATGAAGTTTTATATTTCTTTTTTTAATAGAAAAAATAACAAATCCTGTCTCTTATACACATCTACATAGTTTGACTAAAGGTGGCATGTGTCTAAAGCCTAAAACTGCATAACCTAAGTTAGTTTGCTTGGCACCTTAGACATATTAGTGCGTCTGAACCGGGTCAGATCCCCATCAATATGTTGATTTTGATCCACCTTCGTTAGTGAATACTTTTATCCTTAGATTTTGTAGTAGAACATTTCATACAAGATTGGTGGTCTTACCCAGGTTGACCCGGATACGTTCCAGAATATTTTTTATTATTCGAAAAAGGTCATGGCTGAAATGAAGAATAATATAACTGAAGCACACCATTTGGAACATCTACAGTCAATATCACTCAGACTTCTTGGCCATGGACAGACACACAAACATATGCTACATACCTATTGTGTAATCTGTCTCTTATACACATCTAGATGTGTATAAGAGACAGACCCTCTAGTATGTGAACGTTGCGAATAATTTCGATTAGAAAAACCAATAGGACCACTAAAAGGAGGATAGGTTGCATAGTTTTTAAAGCAGTTTCATATCATTTTCATAGCATAAAAATATTTAGAAAACACTAAAATGAAATGAAACAGCAGTCGTGTTAATTTGTATAAGGAAATATCTTGTATTATCTCCATAAATTTCCTAGAAAAATGTTTTAATTCGCACTAAAATTAAAATAAAAATGGTTTGGAATATAGGTATGTCTACAATACACCATTACATATTTTGGTCAGGGGCAGCTAAAGCAAAGTTTTACTGTAACTCATTGAGAACCCGAAAACTGTGTTTGACGAAAATCTACTGTGTTTGTTAACCGACTGTGCCTGAAACCCTTGTGTGCTTAAAAATCGACTGTGTTTGCAATTTCCCTTTTTGGCGTTCCATATAAAAACCACAGAAATTAACTTTGAATGTTACTCTTTTGGCTTCCATACAAAAACAATAAACGGAATGCGGAAATACGTAAACACCAATTTGCTCCACCAAAACGACACGTGACAGTGAAAATGTCTGTATTTTTCCCTCAATTAAGTTGAAAGATGGGAGTATGTTCATTTCGTTAAATGGAGACTTTGATGATCTGTGTTGTTACAGTTTTTCAGACCGGTAGGTTTTGAATCCGAGACGTTATCTGAAGACTGAGTTATACTACTGTGATTGTAGGCTTTGAAATAAGCATAATTATAATATAAATTATGTACACTTCCTAATCATGTGAGAAGGTATAATTTGTAAAGCGGTGATCTAGCCGCCTGGATAGAAGCCCATACCTTCGTGGTCTAGTAGTATGGAACTCGCTTTGACAGAGAGTGGTGCAGATTGTAGCCTAATCCTACCAAAGCAATTTAATAATTATTTTTTAATACATTAACAACTGATAAAAATGGGTTCGTTAAAGAGCCATACTCAATACAGTTATGTTTTGCTTCCCCATTATATGAGCATTCTTCTCTAACATTTATCTATTGACCTTGTGCATGCTCAGTGCTTTTTCAGCAAACATTATATTATATACAATATACTGACATAACCCAAACATGTGCATATTACATTTGGGCAATCATATAAGTAATGCAGATACATACTGTAGCACCTGGATATGATCAATAAAGTTAAATAAATATCATATTTTGAGGCACGTGGAATACAGTATTTAAATTATATAATGTAAAATATATATAAAGATATATATATAATTATGTAGTAATAATTATATTAATATTAGGCCTAATAATAAATCTATGTTTATATATATATATATATATATATATATATATATAAGAAACTTTACACACAAACCCACAAACACACAAACACACGTTATTATATTATATTTATATACACTGGCATAATTTTGCCGTTTATCGTTAGCCAATAGTAATAATCAGTATGTAATAAGACTACAATATTATGTTCAGATACCTCGAGCGTGTACGAATCTTAGCTAATACGCTACTGACCATACTACACACAGTTCATGAAAATATAACGACGTGTTTGTTTACACCTTTTCTGACAGGTAAAAAAGTCATGCATATTTTATGTCAAAGAATTATTAAATTACTTAAAATGGTTATGAACGATACTTGTTACTGGCACATAGAGTCCATTATCGGTATCTGCATGGATTACTGATTCATCTTAATTAGCATGGTGCATCTACAAGCAAATAATTCATAAATATTCGTCGCGCTAAAAGCGGCCTAATACATTGATTACAACATCTAGTAGTGAAAATTACAAATTACCATGCACCGAGGATCGTTGTTGTTGTTGTTGTCGTCGTCGTCGTCTTTGTCGTTGTCGTTGTCTTTGTCGTTGTCGTTGTCGTTGTTGTCATCGTCGCAGCTTAGAGACACAGCACTTTTCTCAATATGTGATCTGTTCCAAGGATGGATGATAACTGTGCACTTCCAATGATGTTTGGTAAATCTAACTTCTCATGCCAGATCTTTGCTTTCTTCGAGATGCTTCCATGTGGACCAATTACGATAGGTATGCTCTATGGGGATTCTCTTTATTTCAAATGTTAGGTCCTGATATTTATCCATCTTCTCTTCTTTGTTGTTTTTGTTGTCGTCGTTGTCGTTGTCACTGTCTTTATTTATTTATCTATCTATCTATCTATCTATCTATCTATCTATCTATCTATCTATCTATCTATCTATCTATCTATCTATCTATCTATCTATTTATTTATTTATTTATTTATTTATTTATTTATTTATTTATTTATTTATTTATTTATTTATTTATTTATTTATTTATTTATTTATTTATTTATTTATTTATTTATTTATTTATTTATTTATTTATTTATTTATTTATTTATTTATTTATTTATTTATTTATTTATTTATTTATTTATTTATTTATTTATTTATTTATTTATTTATTTATTTATTTATTTATTTATTTATTTATTTATTTATTTATTTATTTATTTATTTATTTATTTATTTATTTATTTATCTATTTATTTATTTATTTATTTATTTATGTATTTATGTTTTTATGTATTTATTTATTTATTTAGGCGCAAAACTCATGCACCTAACATTGTCAATAGCGAATATATCACTGTCCTGAAGGTGGCAATCCCTTGCACAGGACAAACATACACACACGATGTTTTTGGGGGGAAAAATCCTTCAGCCCTGACAGGAATTGAACCCAGGACACTGGAATTGGAAGGGAAGCATCTTACCCACCAAGCTTTCACAAATTAACAAAATAGCTTTCAATTCAAAATGAAAACGAGTTAATATTTCTTGCTAATTAACATACATAAATCACCTTTGTTAATATAAAATATACAGGCCTGCCATAAATTAAATAGAAACCGTTTTTTTTAGTAAAATGTATGCTGTTCAGAGAAAAAAAGGCTTGTTTAAAACGAACACAGGCCTACAATGCGTTTTCATAATTTTTATTATTAATGATTCATTTATAATTAGTAGTTACACCAATGAAGATGTTTAAATGTAATGGTTATATACACGCATTACTTAGAAACAGACCTAGTCTTGTGACGGCCCCAGTGGGGGTGGTGGGAGCACAGAAACCCCATAACCATCAACTGCACACCCCAACATTGGGGATAAAGCCAATTATTCGATCGGGAAACAATGGTCTAAAAAACTTGTTTACACTCTATACGACAGTGCTAGTTCCGCCATTTTAAAAGTAATTATTTTCCAAACTAGGGGTTGGGATGAATTTGGAGCCTGTCGGGGGAAACTGACCCTCACATCAAGGGCAATGGACAACGATCGTCAGGGGATTCCCAGCATCCGCCACTGACTTGAGCTTAATATTGAAAAAAAAAAGCTAATGGTTTTCGGTTTGAATCTCGAGGAAGACAAAATAATTAAAAATTGTTTATTTTGCCGTCTATAGCTCAGATGTGCCTATCCCTAAGGGATAAGGTTCCTCACTGATTATCACGAACATTTTGTGTCAACGAATGGGAATTCTGCCGGTTAAGTATCCACTAACTAATTAAAATGAAAAATTCTAAATATAAACAAATTATTTTTTTATAGACAGTAATTTAGGCAGATGGTGTTTTAATCGGCTGTGTTTCACGTCATGTACCTACGCTTAATTGAGTAGATTGTACCCTTGGGTATTTTTACAATATCAATAGATAACGACAATGTGAAACATACTTTATAAAAGATTTCAATGTAATTATTACACATACAGTACGTTGAGGTTCTGATAGCCGGCGTTTGTAACACTTTATTAAACCAAAGAGGAAACTTTCAAATTTTTCGTGGTTTTTTTTGCCCCATTGTATATATA
>NW_022729021.1:831528-837809 GCF_011630105.1 Anneissia japonica | reverse complement strand
AACGAAAAAGCAAACAAGAATGTTAAACACGTGCAATGAAAGGTCAGTCTTTGGTCTCTTCTTGATACTTGATTAACCAATATCGTACTTAGTCAAATGAAATTAAAAAAAATAAAAAAAATAAAAAAAAACTTACTTTTCAATTTTACTTGATAATGTAGGAATTCTGGACAAAATAATTTAAGGGGATTGTAATCTAGATTCAATTCAATGACTACGTACCAATACTTAGCGCTCTACTCCTAGCACAGATGATTCGAATTAAGGTTTTAATGGTTGACGAATGGATCATTTGCCTTTATCAGTAGATGATAAAACCCGCTAATTCATTGTGATAATGAGAGTAGGCACTGATATCGTTGAGATATTGCTCTAATTATCAAGATATATTTAATAAGTAATGGATGAATTAAACAACGGCTGAAGGAATTCGCATAACTAATAAACATAGGTATCGAGAATAGCTCTCACTGCAAACGGCGTACACAATAATAATAGCCTATCATTGAACACGTCATCATCACTTAGGTGTAAGTCCTGTTCTCGGTTTTCGTTCATCTTTGCGATTCAATTTAAGATGTTTAAACCATTAGTCTAAATCAGTAAGACATACGGAATTCTCTAATGCCATTTAATTGAATTCATCACGTGATTTGAATACCACGTGATGCATTTCGGTTAATGAGATTACAATGATAAAATGAACTGTTTCGTGTCCGAATTAGATTTTGTGTTGTTCACTCTCCTAATCATATCATTAATGAGGGCATGTCCGATGAAATAACTAACGTATTTGAAAATAAAAAAAATTATGTTCCTCGTATGACTTATTTTATTGTTAACAAACACTTGAACAATGTTTATAAATATACCATTGCTGCGTTTACGTTATGTGTCAAAATCTGTTTTGAATACTAAAACGACACCGGCACAGCATATGCTTTTTAAGAGGCTGGCTGGAAAACTGCAAACTACCTTTAGTAAATGAAACTTAGGTGTTACAATGTAACATAGAAACTTTCACCTACAAGTCATAGGCGTATTATTATTATTATTATTATTATTATTATTATTATTATTATTATTATTATTATTATTATTATTATTATTATTATTAGTATTATTATTATTATTATTATTATTATTATTATTATTATTATCATTATCATTATCATTATTATTATTATTTTAGATAACCATTTATTTTATTTATTTTTTCAATTCTTTGTCCATAAACAAAATAGCAAAATGGATGGTAATAACGATTCCTAATCGTTCTCATACCCACATAGTCATTACATTGAAAGTTCCAGTTGAATTTGGTCTTGAAATATCTGCCTGAAAAACAACAGCCATATCTTTTGAAAGTCTGACTAGAATACAACAGTATGCCCTGGGAACAGTGAAATTACAATTGTAATTTCACTGTTCCCTGGTATACCTATGATGATTATACCCATTCTCCTCTGAGTTGAAACTGATAATCAGTGTTGCTTATGTGACATTTCTAATGAAGTCTTTCTAGAAAACAAAAGCCATGGTTTTCATCCTGCATTTAATATCCTGTTCTCTTGCAAGATCATTAAATTGCTTGTAGCAGTCGTACTGACGTGTTATTTCATGACCATGAGCACTGATCGACGTTAGATTTCCTATCGAAGCCACATAGTATAAAGACGAAAATGCCGGACAATGATCAATTAATTGTATTTCTTTTTTTTAATTATTATTTTCGACATCATCACCATCCAATCGTTATTAAACCATTATCGCAGGTAAAGCTCTCTCTCTCTCCCTTGGTCAAATCCTACAAGGAAAGGAAAGGGAAGAAGGTTGGGAAAAGCTGTCACACTCCTCCTCAACTACCTGTCCGTTTAGATACGAAAATGCCGGACAAAGACCAATTAATTGTATTTCTTTTTTTTATTATTTTCGACATAATCACCATCCAATCTTTATTAAACCATTATCGCAGGTAAAGCTCTCTCTCTCTCTCTTGGTCAAATCCTACAAGGAAAGGAAAGGGAAGGAGGTTGGAAAAAGCTGTCACACTCTTCCTCAACTACCTGTTCGTTTAGATAATCAAAGAGTATTCTATGGGTGATACTTTTTGAGCTGTCGTGACAAAATGAGTCTTGTGGTACATAAAATAAAAAATGAGTTATTGATATATTAAAACTAATCATGCTTTATTTTGGTCTTTGATCACGTTCCTAGGTTGAGTAAAACCGTAGTAAGATCATTTTTAATTTATGATGTCTAACAACATACTAAAGAGAAAATCCCCTCTGAAGATAAACGACTGATAAATTTTCTGTTGGTTTTCCTATCTTTTCTAAAATATAACTTTACAAAATGTGTCTCAGAAACATGTTTACCTAAGGTAAATCAACTCAGAACTATTTCTATTATGAAATATATATATTTATCAGAACTTATCAGAAACATTGAAAACCAATTTTTGTCAAAATATCACTTTAGATATATATTTTCTTGAATATCTCAATTTGACCTGGCGTACCACAAAACTCATTTGGTCACGACAGCTCACATATTATGATCAATGAGGCTGCAATGGGTTCAAATACCAAATACTTAAAATATGTTGATGATCTCTCATTTTATGAAAATCGACTTATATCTCATGAAAGTTTCTTACAGAATGACATTAATCAATTTCATGAGTGGTGTATTGATAACTCCCTGCTTTTAAATCCTAGTAAATGTAAAGCCATGCAAATATGCTTTGCTAAGAGCAATATCCCAGAACGAAGTTTTTACATTGGTGAATCCCATATTGATTTTTGTGACGAAGCTTTAATCTTAGGCGTCACTGTACAGAATGATTTAAAATGGGGTAGCCATATTCACAAAATTAATGCTAAGGCTAACAGGAAAATGTTCATTCTTAATAACCTTAAAAAATTTGGGCTGAGCACAGTTGAACTTTGTGCTATTTATACTGGATACATAAGACCTGTCCTCGAATATGCTGATGTGATATGGCACCCTGGAATCACTAAAACACTTAGTGCATGCAAAACTTGAGGCCACTCAGAAGCGTGCTTGCCGTATTATTTTAGGAAAAAACTATCAGACCTATGAACATGCTAGAACTCTTTGTAATTTGGACCCCCTCTATGAGAGGAGAGCAGCCCACTGCCTCAAATTTGCTAAAGGCCTTTCTCATACTAATTATTCTGCTGATCTGATTCCCCCTACTCGACAACAATCTCATGGTAGAAGTCTACGCAATGGAAGTAATTATTCACAGCTTAAATGCAAAACCAAAAGATTTTTCCAATAGTCCAATACCTTTTTACATTCAATTACTCAATTTCACTTAATCCCTCCTCCCCCTTTAGTCTCCCTGGCGACTGAGGCACTGGCTGCTCCCCTCTCTTAGAACAATCAAGTTATCAAGTTGCTCCACATGCACGTCTTTGTATGTATATTTATAAATATGTGTGTGTGTGTTTGTTTGTGTGTGTTTGTGAGTATATATATATATATATATATATATATATATATATATATGTATATATGTATGTATGTATATATATATATATATATTATTTATTTATTTTTTTATGATTATTATTTTGTGTGTGTGTGTGTATGGATTCTATTTGTGATCTTTTATTCTTTGTAAAAGTTGCTACCAATTTGGCCTTTGGCCACGATTTTTAACTTGTTTTTTTAATGTTGATATATATTTGAATAAATAAAAGTGAAATATAATATAATATATAAACAGATAATATATATCATATTATACCACCGTAGAATGACGCTATTAGAGCTTCCACAATGGACATATGTGGCTCACTGAAAATGGTCTTGTCACACTATTAATGAAACGGAAGTCGTCTAAACCAATCCTAAATTCATAAATAGCATGTCAGTCTTTCAGAACCTTTCAGTTTTTAACTTAACAATTATTACAAACCATCTTCTGCAGTTTGTAATATTAGCGTTAATTTTCAAAATTCAATGACGGTGAGCAGATATTTCAACACTCCGTGCACGTCGATGTAATTTCACCTGAAAATCATAAGAAACATTTGCAATTTCCTTATTGGTAATGCAACACGCAGGATCGTGCTTGCTCTTATTACGACAAGACCTGACTACTAAAATAGTGTACTCTAGACGTCATGCATACTGAGTTTACAAAAAAAACAACATCCAACTCAATTCTGCGCTACTCCTTAGCACGTGTTACCTCTCGATCTGATTCACCTTTACTTAAGCGAATTCATTGATTGCCATTCACGCAAGCTATGGTATTTACATTGTACATACTCACTTTAAAAATGACATGACCTGATAAATATTATCGTGCCATTTAAATCAATTTACGACCATAATTTTACATCTTAAACAAAACGTTACAAGGAGGGCACCCTATTAAAAGTACTTGAATGGTTAAGTAAATTAACGATAATAAACTTGCACTTCTCTCTAAAGCTAGTCAACTCATCGTACAAGCGCGGAAGAGTACACTGACACTTTTGCTCAGATCACTTTCTAATTCAGAATGTGGTTCTTAAAATGATTCTAATCCACATTGCTAAACATGTGGGCGCGTCGTCTGGCCACAATGTTGCAAATTAATCGAACAGCAAGGTAATCATACAGTGGCAAACCATCCAATATGTATATCCAGCTCCAGTACAGGTATGATTAAGTTGAATATTCCAATTTGGAACACTCTGAGTCTGCCAGCACCCTTGGTTACAGCTCCCACTCTTGAAGCATTCAGAGGAGGACTGGCTTAAACTGCTATATAAGTAGGCCGAGTAGCAAATTTTAGGAGCACTGTACAGCACTTATTAATATTTTTTAGCACTCTGGTGGATTTTGCGTTTCCGCACTTGCTCTCAAGATGCGAAAATACTCCTAATGGAGGGATGTAGCTTAAATGAAAAAAACGAAGATTGAAGTATCAAGACATGATATTACACGATATCGCCTGCTACTACCTGAAATTTTGAAAACACAAAAAAAATCAGTCATAAGTCATGTTTGAGCTAGGTTGGCGGTAGAACCTTTCAAACATTACGCCGCCTGACTTGGTCATCACTGTACCTACAATAGGATTTTTTTTGTTATACCTTGTCCATTAACAAACTAGCCGAAAGGATGGTAATGACAATTCCTATTCGGTCTCATGACCACATAGTCATTAAAAAGCAGTTTCTCATCATAAATATTGGTTTCTAACCAGGTTTTGCAGACATTGTGGAGATTCACACAACCAAACGTTTAGGTCCCTCACTTTATTGAAGATTACGAGCGTTAAATATAAAAAATTGCATTGAGTTAAATTAGCAAGTCAACAGGAAGAGTACTGTGATGTGGGTCGTGGAGGTTTGGTCATTATATGGACTGTTGCTTTAAAAAAAGCCGGAAAATACGTTAGAGGTTGATGAGAGCAAGTTGATTCACTAGACGCATAATAATCATATATCATCATGAGTAAGACCTTCGATTTTTTTTGTGAAAGCAGGTACTAACATGTAGTACCAAAGGTCTTTATGGTTGAGTGCAATTTGTTATTACATCCACCAAAAGATACATACGTCGAAGTATAAGATCCAACGAGAAGGGCATTTGTAGTCCTGAAATCATGTTTCTCTAAACTTTACCCATGGACATTCAACAAAGACTATACAGTACATTACTCAATTTAAGATTAAAAATAAGTATTTACAACCATTCCATCTGTTCATTCTCCATTTCTTCTCTTCTTTTCTTATACAATATATTTTATTAAGGTATATTTTTAGGCAAGTAGTATTCCAGCCTTTTAAACTAAAAGAAAACATTTTCTCATTTTTTTTTTTTTTTTTTTTTGGAATAATTACAATAAGAGATATTATAAGAAAGCATCATATCTTGTTTTTGGTCTACTCTTCTTCCATTTGTATTTATTTTTTTATTAAGCATAAGTACAAATATCTGCCTAAAAAAAAGCTACTGTTCTTGGAAGCTTGCTAAAACAGCAGCCACAGTCGCCTCTTGAAAGTTGCCTAAAAAGAGAGCATCCACATCTATTAATAGTCACTGACAGCCATTTATAAACAACACTGTCGATTAACATGTGATCTTGACAGCAACAGGAACAATGTCCTATTAAGAGTTCGCTGGAAAACAGAATCCCTGGAACTTGTATGTACTAGCCTAATAAACGACATTGTTAACTCTTATTAACAATACGATAATCAATAGGAAGTCGTGGAATCAGTGACGCATGTTGTCTAGAAACAAAGATTTTT
>NW_022729021.1:826828-831307 GCF_011630105.1 Anneissia japonica | reverse complement strand
GGAATTTAGAACCCGGACAGACAGATCAGTCTAGAAATCACTAAGTAATTAACTATCGTAATACCAAAATAGGTCCATACACCTCACAAATCACCACAATACAAATTGGCTTTATAGATACATACTTCATTAACGATTCTGCATATTTAACTGAATTTGTTATCGCTCTCTCAAGTACACTTCTGCAATAAGAAATATTATATAATTACATTTATATAGTTGGCTACCCATAAAGAAAATTGTTGTGCAATGATGTGAACATGATGGTGGGACTTTCTTTATTCCTTGTTTCGCGAACTTATTTTGTTGAAGATCGTCAGAGGCGGAGGAAAAAAAATAAAAATAAAATTTTGTTTTCTTGTTTAGCAAAAATAGTTTTGCCAAAAACATCCTGACGGAGGATAAAATAAGAATATGGTGTTATTGTTAAATGTAAACAGTGTAGTAATGGGATAGTTAAATGCTTAAAATTTATATAAATAGGAAGAAATATACATACCTTATATTTGAAGATTTTCAAGGCAGCGGCGCGCGTAATAAAAATAAAGAAAAACTTTTTTTGTTTTTCTGAAACTTGAAGTTTTTCGCGGCAGCGTGTGCGCTAATTGGCTAAAATTAAAATTTGATTTTTATTTTAGATTATCAATATTAGAGGACGGTGGGTTCGCTAAACAAGTTATAAAAAAGTCTCGCCTATCATGCGCCATAACCACTGGACCACGAAGGTCAGTAAACTCTGAATTCCTTTTATTTTTTTTATTTGTCTGACGTCATATTTGTTATACTGTTCTAATATCACTTCTATAAAATACGCCTTCTGTGCACTATTTTGAAAAGAGAACCTCAAATGATCAGTCTCGTTCATATTGGAATTAATGCCGTTTCAGTAACGTCAAAACACGTTATGTTTATATTAATAAAAAAAAAAGTCTTTAGTACAGACCAGAGCGGTAATCTCAATGACACGTCCAAACAACTAACCAAAAACACCCCCATATTTTACACATGGTGCACCAAAGGTGTAATTATTTTATTAATTTCGGATGAGACGTTTAAGCCGTTGGTCCCGTGTGCATTATGGCCCATGTGCACGTCAAAGTACGCAGTACACCTTTCGGAAGAGTAGGGGATTGT
This sequence comes from Anneissia japonica, assembly GCF_011630105.1. Lineage (NCBI taxonomy): Eukaryota > Metazoa > Echinodermata > Crinoidea > Comatulida > Comatulidae > Anneissia > Anneissia japonica. The sequence continues at coordinate 830,173 of NW_022729021.1, read as the reverse complement.
CTCCTGGTGTACTGCCCAATCACCACTAGAAGGATCCCACTGGAAATAAGTCTTCTTCAGACTTTCGTGGGTTATCATTGGTGTTTACACCCAATAAATCCAATCCAATCCAACCTTTTAACTGAAACAAAATACAAACTTCGATATGTTGGTCTGTTAGCATCACTGATTTATGTAGGTGTTAAGAATGCCAATAATGCAATTATATTTCTTGCAGATTTCTATCGATTTTTTGACAGAAATTTTAAAATAAATACAAACTCGACAGGTCAACATCAGTTGTATGCTTTTTACGATGGCAGTCTGCTTTGTCATGCAATTCAGAGCCTTTTTAAAGGTATTTGAAAAAAAATAAAAGTGACGCAACTTCATCAAGCTGGTGTCATAGATATTGTTACTAATTATCTATTTTCTTACTATGTTTCAAAACTTATATATAGAACAAACCGATTTCGTCTCAATTATATACTTACCTTTCGATAGTTATCTTTTGATCAATCTCGTGTTATACCTGAATTCACAAAACATTCACAATAATTGTTTGCATTATAAACTTTATGGTCTATCTAGTGGTGGCTCCAGAAATTTGTCGACAAGGAGTCTGACATGTGTGACTATAGGGATTCTGAACCAAGGGCCGGCTAGAGCCTCTGTCAGGGCCCCGGAATAAAATCCATGGTAGGATAAGTTTTAATGCCTTAGTAAGACCATAGAGAAAATAGAACTGTTCTATTTTCTCTATGGTAAGACCCAGATTGTACTCTTAGACCACAATATTAGGGATTAGCAATCAAAATAGCGTTATTTGGATAGGCAAATTATTGTTTTTGGCCCGACGACCTCGTCGTGGTGTCAGACGATGGAGGAATCCAGGCTTGTCCTACGGGGGTGGATGCCCTCTTTGCTCTCCGCTGGCGCCACCACTAGGTATATCCACCCCTGCCATTACAATTTTGGATTTTCTTCAGCTGACAGGTTCAAGCGAGTCCATATTTACTGCTTACTTTCATCACTACAAAATGTTCATATTGGCATACCCCAGGCTGAATTGTAAATACCTTTCTTTTTACTATTTTTACTTTAAAAATGACCTTCCTGCGACACTGAAACACTCATCATGCAGATGATAACATCTTATATGAGTCTGATGTCTGATTTATCGAGGATTCTAATGAACTATGACTATCTTTCATTTAATGAACATTTTTAAATCTAGAAAAAAAAAAACTACAGTTGTGCACGCTGCTTGGTTGAAAATAATAACTCTCAGTAAGCGCAGTAGGCTGAGACCTCTCACCTTGGTAATATTTTGACAATAAGCTTACATGACATACATGTCGAAATTATAAAGTTAAAACACAGTTTATCGATTTCAATATCATAACATGTACAGAAATGTCTAGACACAATTTAATTTCATATATTTGATATTATAAACCTCACCCACATTGAATATTTCTCTAGTGCTGAGGGGATGAAGGGGAACTTTGTTTTCTCAAATATGCAAACCTCTTAAAACAGATCTTAAAAAATGTTCTCCATAAAATTGCTACACGCTATTGCCGATAGCACTCGGTGATCCTGATTTAGTGGTCAAATAGGGGAGCATTCCAGATTGCATCCATTCCAACTACGCAGTGCAATATTTGTAGTTTAGTGACAGTGTTGCAATTTTATGAAAACCAGGCTGTAGACAAAATTGCTAGGAATAGGCCAGATCTAAGCAAATGATATGCTTGCTTGTCAATTTGCTATATTTTTATTTCGAATAACTTTAATAATCTTCAGATAAAATGTCCTTTCATATTCATATTTGCAATAATGATGCAAGATGTTGCACAATTGCATAGTTAATCATGTAGCTCTTGCATAATTTGTCCAGAACAGTTAACATAACAATGTACTAAAGCAAACTATAGGCCTGCAGCATGTATGCGTAATCAAGAAGTATTACTTGGTCGTCCATAATGCTACCTCGGTACTCTTGAAGCAATATCGTTTATTCCTGAATATTTCATGGTCGTATACAGTATATTGCTTATCCATCAAAGTGTCTCCGAGGCGACTGTCGGAACCAACATAATTGGAGGTAAATGATAGACACAAAATGGATATGATTGATTGATCTCCACAAGCGATCTAATCAATTATCTGATACTCCTTGTAGCAAATTCAGCTTTGACTTAGAACAAATGTAAACTGAAGCCATGGAGGAACTAAATGGCAGTAAAAACGTAATAAACAGTTACCCAATTATTTGAACAAATTCATTTGGAATGAAGATAAGATTTTAATGTCGATTCTTTTTTATTTAATTCCAAATATTAAAGTTGTTACGGATGTTACTCACTTATATTCAGTAACATTTCACCACTGACCTAGTGGTTATATCAGACTGGAAATCCATCTTTCTACTACTGATTGTAAAGCTGGAAGAAAAAAGATGGGTTGTCAGCCTGATGAAACCACTATGTTAGAGGCGAAACGTTACTGAAAATAAGTGAATAACATTCTACTTTAATATTTTGAATTTGAAAAAAAAAAAATCAACATTAACAATTCCTTAATTATTATGAATATTCAATGAAAGAAAAGAAAGGTAAGTAAACAATAATATAGACTGCTTCTTTAATTTCATTAATTTTGTCTTCAGAAAACATTCAAGGACTCGTGAAAATACATACACGTAAATATTTTAAAATAGAAATATAATATAGAATATATCCCGGGTATTCAACAATTTTTTAGCTGATGGCCAGTTTCAAGCTGCTGAGATCAGTGGCGGGATGATATAATTGTGTACTTCCACATTTTGTTCATTGACAGTCCCAACCATTCTATTAGGTCTAAATGTTTTCCTAATTATAAGCCTATTATTACAATGTTGTCTTTGTTTTCCAACATCAACCATGATAGGCCGCCTGTTTTGTAAAAATGAGGGAATATACAATAGCATATAATTGGGAAGGGTGGGGAATAAAAAAAAAAACTTGCACCCCAAGTTCTTCTACCCAGCTACCTGTCTCTTATACACATCTTGTTGGTCTGTTAGCATCACTGATTTATGTAGGTGTTAAGAATGCCAATAATGCAATTATATTTCTTGCAGATTTCTATCGATTTTTTGACAGAAATTTTAAAATAAATACAAACTCGACAGGTCAACATCAGTTGTATGCTTTTTACGATGGCAGTCTGCTTTGTCATGCAATTCAGAGCCTTTTTAAAGGTATTTGAAAAAAAATAAAAGTGACGCAACTTCATCAAGCTGGTGTCATAGATATTGTTACTAATTATCTATTTTCTTACTATGTTTCAAAACTTATATATAGAACAAACCGATTT
>NW_022729021.1:811826-826719 GCF_011630105.1 Anneissia japonica | reverse complement strand
GGANNNTTGTGGGGTAGGAAGTATAGGCCTGCCTTGGCTTAAATTCTATATTTTTTTCTTTTTCAACTATTAAATATTAAGCATTTATCGCTGTGCGAGCTAATGGCCTTCATATTGTACAAATAGCCATAATGGTGTAAGCCCATAACAGATTTTGAAAATTGTTTTTACGGAAGCGTCTGAATGGATATTCGAGCCAGAGCTAGTACCTGACTTATATTATTGTAATATTTATAAATAATAATAATCAAATTAATAACATAAGATTTGTACAGGGCTCGTTCATATCCAAATTTAAAGAGCAACAATATATATATACCCTATCGGATTTTAATTACATTTTGATATACATATTTAATTAATTTTTGCTAGTCGTCACATATCATTTATTTGCAAAAATAACAGGAGCGAATTAAGGGTCTATATGGCAGGATTGCTTAATTGAAGAATGCTTGCCATCGAGGGGGCTCTCTCAGTCTATCGGCGAGGATTAAAGAACTGCATAAAAATAGTAAATTATTACAGTATTTATAATATGAAATTTGATATAAAGTAGTGAAATCATTAAAAGAAAAATCTATAAATACAGTTACATCGACTGCTAAAAAGATTAAATGGAATTAAACTATACAGGAGGCTGTTAACTGTATTTATACAATGTTATACACAGGAACGCACATCACGTTAGACACAGAACGCGCATCGCGTATGAAACAAAATGGCTTCTAAATTCTCAATGTCGCAACTCTTTCTATCTATGGCTCTGCCCCTAGATACGCCACTGCATGTAAATACTCTACGCCACTGAATATAGTGACCTACACTCAGAAAAAGCCAGACTCTTGAATGCCAGAGTTGGTGGTCGCTTTTTATTAACAGAAAATGTTTCTCTTAAGTTCTAAAAATCGGACAGGAAAAATAATTTATTTTTCAATGTCGCGATTCAAATATTTAGCAGGCCGGAGTTGGCCCTCGGGAAGGGGTTTGAATACGTACCAGGGTTATATATAAATTAGAATTAAATATTCAAATTCAGAAGTATGTACAATGAAAGATTTGAAAACAGTAAAATTAGGAATGAATCATTTTGAAACATTGCCTTATATTGCTTAAGGAGATTTAAGAAAAAATTAAGGCCACTCATCATATAGACAATAGATAAAATTTCCATATTAAAATATTTATTATACATGAAGCTTCAAATACATTAAAATACACAAAATATAATAACAAAATGATAATAACTAATAGGAACAGATCAAATGAATAAATTAAACCTAAATACCAATGGTTGTGTTAGTGGTGCTGTTACCCACTAAAAGTAGAATGTTGGCTCCATGAAGTATCGACAAGGAACCGGCAACAATGTTGGACACGATCACACACACACTAGTTTTCTCCTGTAAGTTCACTTCAGAATATAATTCCATGTGGTTTGCAGGTCGTAATATCTTATTTCTTCAGAACAGCGCCACACGATCGAACCGACACTCGTTCTTATGTTTCCACCATTCTGTTATGTACTCACGACCAATTCCGTTCGCACTTCATTTTTTCCTTTCTTTTTTGATTACGATTCCTAAACTCTACAACATGCAATGTTTTCAAGTATTGGACGCGGTTATGGATAGACAATTACAGAACAAAGGACTTGTGATTACAAATGCAGATGGTAAATTACTTTTAGGCCTTGACTTCATAAAACACTAATATAACTTTTATCATAATCATAGCAGCGTATATATTTTTTTAAATTAGGGCCTAACCTTCTGATAATAAACAATTGAAGTATTTATTAAAATGTCTTTAAACATTCAGATTGGCCTTGAAGGATATTTATAATAATCGTAATACTAAATCATCGCAGCGTATAATTTTTTTTTATAAATTAAGCTTCTGATAATAAACAATCGGAGCATTTATTAAAATGTCTTTAAACATTCAGATTGGCCTTGAAGGATATTTATAATAATAGTAATACTAAATGAATCACGCGCACTCGGTCTGTTTCAGCTCAAAGTGGATGTCACAGAATCCAAGTTACCAACACCTGTTATTACTTACAGCAATGTGTTTTTGTCTTTAGACTTATTAATATTACTTTACATATTATTACAGTACGAGTATCGGATGTTGCCATTTGCTGACCGACATATACTATTTTTTTTAACTAGAAAATATTTTTGTTATAATATTTTTAAAGCAAAACAAGATACAGTTCTCTTTCTAATTAAAGACCCCTCCAATTAAAGATCACCTCTAATTAAAGACCACTTTTCCTTATCCCCAGATTAACAACACTGCCTTTTATCTTTATGATAATTACCGTATTCTTCTAATTAGAGACCAAAATCCATGGAATAACCGGTCTCAAAAGTGGCCTTTGGTTTGAGGGAGACCTGTACAAGATAGTGCTACTGTTGAACCAATAGTTGCTCACCTTAGCAACGGTTTCAGCAACTGCTTCGGTAACTTACTTCAGGCTAAGAATAAGAAAACATATATACAGTTTGCGCAACATACATACAGTAACCCTTAAGACCAAAATATTGTCTGAACTGAAGCGAGATGTTTTGTTTAAAGGACACAGAAACGAATGACATATTTGCTCTGCGAGTGGTTTTCTTGTTCATTTTTAGCGAGTTGTATAGTCTACGTTTAGAATTCATAAATTATTATTTTCTCAGAAATATTCCTTGATCGTTCTATTTTCTTAATATTTTCATTGGGCACATTTCAAAATAAGATTGTCGTAGTGTAAATATATACCTACGCAAAGCAATTAAACATTCTTTGTTAGTCTTGTGTAAGTAGAGTAATCCAGATCAGTGATAGCACTGCTTTCCACTAAGGCCCTCCACTCTTCAAAGTACTCCTAATTCCTAATTTACAAACATTTTACTACGAAAATTTGAAATTGATTACCTGACAATTCAATGATCTGCGCAGTGTAAACAACTCGTGTATTAATAACTGGTGAGTATTTTTTTTCGATTTAATTAAGATATTTAGGTAGATATGCATAACAATAAAATCAAATTACATATTTAATTATTATATATATATATCCAAAGCGCTCATTTCGGATATATTTTATGCCTGTTTAATACCAATTCTCGCAACACAACACAACAATGGCTAGATGATGTTTTTGTGCACCAAGCTTAACCCACGGAAGTCAATCGACTAAAAGGCATATTTGACATACCATCCTGGTGTCATTTTGGGCCATATTGCACACGGAACCAACGGCTTAACCTCACATCCGAAAGACGGCGCACTGCAACTGAAACTTGCATTTCAATCCTCTAGCTGAAACACAAGGAGTGCAGCAGATACAACTGAACCGAAGACGAAAGATCTCTACGATTCAACGCACATACAATGGCTACCTCAAGGTAAGCCGACTGAGCTAAAGCTGAACGTAACTTAAAACGGGGCAGATCTCAACTTGACATACATCATGAGAAATATGATATAGACATGAAGTTACAAAAATAGAACTTTATAAACGAATGTTTAGACATTTAAGAATGTTCATATACAAAGTCCGGTATATTGTCATTGAGTACTTCAAAGACAAATATTAGAATATGGCACGATATCTTTCCGCTACACGAGTCCGGCTTATAGAAATAATAAACCGTTTATTATAGTGAAGTGAACAGACTGTATCATAAAATGTGAAGTATTCATTATTACGGTGGGGTTCAGTAACCCGATAGAAGCGACATACTGTACGTCAGCTAATTGGTGAGGGAAATATTTTCTCATTCTTTGGAAGCTAATAACTTAATACACTTTATATAAAGTGATTAATTTAAAACTTAAATTAAACACTGATAGGCTAATATAGGCCTATCTAACTGCTTAGACATCAGTACAAATTATTTGCGGTGGTTAACACAGCGGTTGCGATTCGAGTCTCCAGTGGTGGATTCAAGTAGGTGGGGGTGAGGGCCAAGCCAGCCTGGGCAAACCTATTTTTCTTCAAATTATATACAAAAAGTTTGAGAGTGCCATTTCCAGCCATCTATAGTTTCCATAATCATACATTTTCTTACCTCAGCCCCAACCATCAAGGGTTTTAGGTGGTCTAGACCCTGCATCTTTGGAAGTCCCTCCCTGGAACCCATCTATTTCGTATATTCCTGTATCCGCCACTGGCCTCTACCTTTAGTTTGGGGTGGGGGGGGGGCGAAACCTACCCTTTGCATTTCGCAAGGCATTTTATCTACAGTTGTCTCTCTCCATCTTGGCAGGGGCGGAATTAGGGGGGAAAATTCTAAAGTAATTCCTATCTTTAAATCGGGCAAGAAAAATGACCTCAACAACTACCGTCCTATCTCATTTCTTCCGCTTTGTTCTAAAATCATTGAAAAATCTGTTTCTTCTCAAATCTATTCTTACCTTAATTCTAATAATCTGATTTCTAATTCGCAATCTGGTTTCAGACCTCAATACTCGACTCTAACTGCACTTACCAGCAAATATAATAACTGGCTTGTTAATACTAACAATAAAAGACTAACAGGCACTCTCTTCATTGACCTTAAAAAGGCATTTGACACCATTGACCACACTATTCTTATTGCTAAGCTGCCTTACTATGGCTTTTCTCTTGCTACTACTTCTTGGTTTCATTCTTACCTTACTGGTCGCTCCCAGCAAGTTCTGTTTGGTCCGACTCTGTGTTCCATCATATGCTGCTCTACCGGGGTTCCTCAAGGTTCTACCTTAGGACCTCTTCTTTTTTCGATCTATATTAATGACCTCCCTTCTGCTCTTACTTCAACTGATCCGAATATCAACGTTGACATGTATGCCGATGATACCATCGACTACTTCACTAACCCCTCTTCACAGCTTATTGAACAAAAGCTTAATGCTACTCTCTAACTACTCTCTGCCTGGCTCAAACCTAACAAGCTAACACTCAATGTTAACAAAACTAAATCTATGCTAATAGGTTCTTCTAATAAGCTAAAAGTTAATCATTCAATCAACCTTCGTTTAGATGACACTCCTATCCAATCTGTAACCTCTCACAAACACCTCGGTGTGACCACCGACAACACCCTAACCTGGAAATCTCATATTTCCTCACTTTGTAAAAAACTCAACTCCATCACCTACGGTACCTACTTGCCCGCACCTCTAAATTCACTAGTAATTCTTCTCTCCACCTCTTGTACAATTCGTTGTTTCTATCTAGACTCGACTACTGCTGCTCTGTCTGGGGTTCCAAACCCACTACTACCGTTAAACTTCAACAAATTCCAAATAAAGCTATTCGCATCCTACTTAATCTTCCTCCTACTACTCATTTAACTTCTTTCCACTTCTGTTGTGCTAAGACCCTTCCTTTTCATGACAGATATCGATATCAACTTGGCTGTTTAACTTTTAAAGCTCTACACAATCTTGCTCCCCATACAATTTGTCAGTGTCTCACTAAAATAACTGCAAATGGCCGCATGAACACTCGGCAGATCCCTAAAGGGGACTTACATATCCCCAGACCCCACTTCGAACTTTTCAAACTTTCATTTAGCTTTAATTCCCCCTCTTTCTTTAACTTTCTTTCCTTAGATATCCGCAATGCTTCTACTTACTCCTCCTTTAAATCGTCCCTCAAAAGTTACCTCCTTCTTTCTCTCCCGTAACTCTGTTTCTTTGGCCTTTTTTTTTCTTTAATTGTGTTTTGAATTTGCACTGAGAATTCATTTTTTTGATTTCTACCTTTTATATATTTTCTGTTTTATTTATTAATTTAAATTGATTTATTTTCTTTAAATTAAGAGTGATTTGATTTATAGTTCTCATATACATTGGCCTATTATCTATTATTAATTTATTTGATTATTTTATTTAGGCTACTTTATTCCGTTTTTTGTTTTAATGTCTCTTTTGCCTATTGTTTTTTAATCTTGCTCATTCATTTACATTTTTAATTGTAATTTCATTTTAATTGTTATATTAAGTTTTTTATTTAATTTTGAATTAATTCTTTTTATGTAAATTTTGAATTGAGAGGTTGTTATTTATTTTACTGTAATTTAATTAGTTTAATACGCTCTTTTGTTTTGTTTTACTATGTGTATTGAGGGTCCCTAATGATCAGCTTCGGCTGGATGGACCACCCTCATTAAAGATTGTTGAAATAAATTAAATAAAAAAAATAAATGTTATGTTCGGGCGTCTAGAACACAAAAATTTCGCGGGGGCATGCCCCGGACCTACTACGACAGTGTTGTCTCAATCGGCCCAACTTTCGCACCCCCCCCCCCCCCCCCCCCCTTTTCGGACATATCTGATCTGCCCCCTTGGAGTATACGTGGGTACCTGATTACTAGCTGCAATAGTACGGAAATCTCCCTGGTAAGCTGGGTATGTGTTTCATAAGTGTTTTTTTTTTTCAAATGAGCGAGGTAATAATAAGAGCATAGCGGCCTTGGCGGCATTATGTGCGATAATACATTGATACTTATATAGCGCACACTGCACAAGCATCAGCGACTAACATTATTAGTACTGTATTATTATTTTATTCTTTAGTCTAATTTCACGACCGTAACCGAAGACGGGAAATATCTAAATATGACATACGTCATGAGAAACTAGATATCGGCATGAAGTATTTTAAAAAAACTCAATGTAAAAAATGTTAGGAAATTCAAGAAATGTCAATGCAATGCACGCGGATATATGTTTTAATTTAGTATAGATGCAAGCTATAACTTTAATCCCGTGTTATTTCAAAGGAACATATGAAGGTACAGTAGTATTCTTTACACAAGCCTGACCGATAGGAATACATAGGAGTGTGTGTGTGTGTGTGTGTTTCTGTTTGACCTTTGTTCTGTCCGTTTTTTTTTTTTGTTTTTTTTTTTTTGATGTGTTTTCTTCTTTCGTGTTTTGTCTGCTTTGTTTTCGATTTTTTTGTCTTGTCTATGTGCTTGTGTTGGATCTGTGTTTTGTCTCCTTTTGTATGTCTGCTTATTTATTTTTTTATTTTTATTTATTTTTTTATTTATTTATTTTTTTTTAATTTTTTATTTTTTATTCTTTTATTTTATTTATTTTTTTTTTCGCAACTCTTAGCTTAAGATGTCATTCGCAATATTTTTATAAAACATTTTACCTATTCCGATTTTCTAATGTAATTTTATCAATCATTTACTTGATTTGCATTTGTTTGTTTATTTTCTTATCTGGATTTTTTTATCTGTATTTTTTTGAACTTGCAATTTTTAGCTTAAGATGTAATTTTGTGCAATTTTCTTGTAAATTTCTCTATTTCATTTCATATTTTAATTTTATTAATCAATTTGTAATTATTCTTGCAATATATTTGTAAATTTCTCTTTTCCTTTTTATACTGTAATGTTATTTATCAATTTATCTTTCGCTTGTTTGTATTTTTCTATATATTTATATGTATTTTAAGACATCCTGTAATTGGCTTCCGCTGTTGGATGATTTTCGAAATAAATAAATAAATAAATAAAAAATAAGTTCATTGATGAATTGAATTGCATTACAAAATATGAACTATTCAATACAGACGGGTTTAGTAGGCCTATGCCTTAGAGAGTAATGGAATAGAGCCAGAGGCACTATCATTATAACAAACCATCTTCTATTATGAATAAGTTTTAGCTCATTAATAAAAAAAAAATGCAATTTATTGCAGTAAGTTCCGCTTTGTATGAATATTAATAACGGAGAGTAATCCCGGAGTTTAGCTCTGTCGGCAGTGGAGATCTCCAGGTCCCCGGTTCAATTCCCATCATCTACATCAGCACCGATAAAGTTAGTAGCAGACTTTCTTATCTTATTCAATAGATTGATGATTTTTCTATAATGCTGTGAGCCAAACAATACAGCAGAAAGTGATTATGGATTGGATTGTGCTTTGGTAGAAGAGAAAAAAGTGTATCTCTGCCTACATTATATGACCTGAGCTAGCTTACGGAAAAAATATAAACGTTGGTTTGCTTTACTGTACATTTTAGTGGTATTAGTGTTCCAACTTAATTTGCTATCAAACCAACAGACTCCAAGGTACTTATATTGAGTACATACATCAATAGCCTTATCACCTATTTTGATTGATGTTAGACGATCCTTCTTTTTCCTGAAATAGAATATAATCTCTTTTGTTTTCTTGACATTAACCCTAAGGTCATTTTCATTACACAGTTAACTAGATATTTAACAGTATTTCTATATTTACTCTCATCATCATTTGAAATAAAACCTGTTAAGCATGTGTCGTCTGCAAATTTAACAATTTGACAATAGTCAGTGTTACATCGAAGATCACAGGTGTGGAGCACCAGTATTTGAAACAATGGAGCCCGATAGTGATTTATTAATTCTTACCCTTTGTTTTCTATTACTCAGAAAATCACCTATCCATAATTAAATTAAAGGGTTAATATTCATAGACTTGAGCCTCTGAATCAAAATATGAACTTGCATGTGTGTTGAAAGCAGAACTAAAATCGACAAATAGTGTTATCTAAGTGTTTATATATGGGATGCAAGAAACTCACCATCGCATCCTCAACACCTTTCTTTGCACAGTAGGCAAACTTCTGTGGATCAATAAAATCCTTTACTTCATTAATTACGATATACTTAACTATCTTTTCTAAACATTTCATGACAACAGGTGTCAGGACAACAGGTCTGTAATCATTAAGTAACTGTAGTTTTGGGTTTTATTTACAGGAGTGGGAATAGAAGACTTCCAAATGTATGGAATACAAGATGAATTAAGTGACCAGCTGTAAAGAGATATGAGAAGACCGGAGCTAGCTCTCTGTAACAGAATTTAAAAATTTTCCCTGGTAACAAGTCAGGTCCTGTTGCTTTGCTGACATTAATTTGCTTAAAAACTTTCTCTACTAATGAGGTACTAATTTCTAACTCATCAGTTCCATTGGCATTAGTTATTGACTTTATCGGCTTGCCACAATCTCTCCTCTTATTATGAATATAATTACAGCCTAACGGGATACGAGAGATAAAGTGTAAACTATATTTTATAAAACCAAAATGGAAAACACGGGTTGAAGTTTAATTGGGATTAAATGGCTTTTTAATATCTTTTCTAGTACTCTTCTAGTTACGTTAATGTGGGCCTATTTTAACTATCCACACACAACCATTATGCGATTATTCACCCCCACCCCCTGCAGACACTCATAGGAGGATGGGTCTTCCGGCGTGTGCATATGCATCGTCTGCTACAAATGTATAATATTTGGATTATTATCGTAATCTACCGGTACATGAATAATCTCACCATCAACATGCACACGAGCGATCAACAGAAGGTCTCTTGCAATGGTGGCGTCAATAGAGAGCGCCCTTTCCTAATTGAACTTCTCTATGTTTCAGTCTATTTATTCCTCAAGGAATAATGTATATATTTAGTCATTTAGAGGTTTAAAAAATGAGATAATAGGCCTACATTGATAGGATACAGCATCGGATGATAGAAACACAAGTACCCACAAGTTAAGTGTGACCATGTATATTGATAGGAACAATAGTTACACCATATGGATATAGTAGAAAGGAATCAGTAAAGATCCGGTTTGTAACTCGAAAATAATTGCACGGTACATCTTGAACTCTATACAGTGGATTTGTTTAAGCTGCACTACTGTCGAGTGTAACGCGTTTCTTTAATGAGACATGCGTTTGTGCTGTATGATTGATTATTATTACTGGATGTTCATAACATTACAAATGAAACGAATTTAAACAACACGCTACAAAATTCTGATCACGCAAATTGGCAATTGATCGATGGTTGGTAAAACGAAGTAACCATTGAATGAACCTGACTGTACCCGACGACCAACGTTTGGCAACTATCAACCAATTTAACCTAACCATGTATATTTTTCTCATATCGTAACATTTCTATTTTACAATTCCAAAAGTGAACGTTTGATAAGTTGGTAAATACTAGTACTAGGGCACTGATGCGTTAAACATGTCCCGTAAGTTAATCACTTACAGACAAACTGCAACGCATAAAGTCAGCGTATCTAAGATTTTGAATGATTTGCGAGTATAACGAGATTGTCTATTTCATCAAAAAAGACATGTGTGTCAGATGTTCTTCGATTAATTGCATGTTCAGATAATTAGGTAACACCCATATTCTGGTAATTTTTCCTCAATGATTTTTGGAAACATTAAGGATTTATTGTCTGGATTTTTTTTTTTAAATCATTACAAAATTAATGAAAACAGTGAATTGTTTGTTTAAAATGTTAAAAACACAATTCCACTAACCGGATCTGGATTAATTACGCCAAACAAAACACGTTCCTGCATCACGTTTGAGTGGTGAATTGTGACCTACTTGGTATATGTCCATATAAAAAAATCCTTAAGTTTTAGTTACTTACTAACTCTCATGTTTAACCTTGTCCACCATTTTGTTTCCGGAAATGGAGGCCAGTTAACCTCAATGAGAAAATTGGCACCAACATGTTTCTTGTTCAGTATAAAATTCTGAGTGGGATAAAACGTTGTGGCGACAAATCAACATGAATTGCGAGCATGACCCCTTTCTTTTCGGCATATGTCCCTGTACTATATGTCAAGTAAGCTATGGGAAACGCCATTCCAGTACTGAATAGTACAAGGAGAAGAAACAGTTTTGCGTAATAGTAGTGAATTTTGAGACACAGACTTGAACGGATTGAAACAGGTCAGGCTCTGCTAATTTACAGAAATTTTACTTCGAAATCCCTTGGCAATTTAATGGTCCATGTCGTTGAAAAGGATATTGAAGCGGCAAAATGATACCGTCTGTTAGTCGGTTGGCATTTAAAATATATTTCCAATTTACCACTTCAGTTATTGAACTTTGAATTGATTACAACACACCACTACTAACTATATACATTTACTGTCCACAACAAGGGAATTTATTTCAAATAAACATATCCCTTGGCCCAAAATGTATACAAGAATAGAAAAGTCGAAGGGATTCAAACTCATTGACAACTGAAAAAGTCTATCATGTTTCCGTTTACTGTAGGCAAAATATATATATTTAACTAAGTTTGAAATTTTAGCTTTACTTTCTACTTCTATATAGCAATTATTGGTTATAACGAATGTCCTATTTTTAGTGGTTGATAATATTTTTTGCAATTAGTTGAATAGTATTTAATATTTTTATTGTATGATATAATATATATATAGTAATATCCCCAACGTTGTGCGCAGCAAATAATTGAATTTTGTTTTATTTCAATATTTTAATTTATTTTTAATTATTGATGATTCTAATATACGAACTTTCTATTTCGGTAATTTCTGTGTATTTCACACATCATGTCTATCTATGTACTGTATGCTCTTCACTTTAAACCCTAAGTTGTATTGAGCATTTATATACTAAATAAGTTAGTAAAACCTAACAAATGAAAATATTTAATTTAATAGTCTTTGTTACCTAAACGCAGACAGTGAGTGGATGTATTTTGCTACAAAATATGTAAATAGGAAACGTTTAATCTGATTGATTACCATTTCCTACTGAAATAGAGACTGGCTAATCAGAGAGCATGATAGTTAAGATAAGGAGAGCGTAGGTGATCATATCCATGTAAAATTAAAGCAAAACGCCATAATGCATGTTTCTCACATGATTCATCATCATTCATCATCAAAATTACGAGGCGAATGATTGAACATTCGTAAAAAAAAATTGTGAATTTATATTAATTATTTTTCGATCTATATGGCTTAATAAATATGATTAACCGTACTAATATTACTTGAAATTTAACCAATTACAATGTTATCAGCTGGTGCTTGATAGAATCAATTATGCGATTGATATTTTCAAGGATTCATTATTTCATGGAAATTATGTCGAACTAAATAAAGAGATGATGAAAAGCGGGCATCAAACTTAACATCTAACCAATCAGGCAGAACAAAGCTAGTACGCGCGTGTCTTACAAACACGCTCGTTGTATTAAAAACGCATCAGTTCTATGTTATTGCTGACACGACGCTAGAACGGAATCACTCATGCGTGACCGTCCTACCTGGCGTCCTACGTTCTCTGCATACGTAGATTTGGCCAAATTGCGTTCCAGAATCTGCTCGACGAGGTGACCTTAACGTTCTCGCATGCGCAAATGACTTTTAGTGACGTCATTACGCTCTACGTCCTACCGTCGTCGTGCAATCGAAAGCTCCCTAAAGTTAAAACATCCGCAAACGCGTGCGTTTGTGTGGAACAACACGTGAGTTTATGAGACGCACGCGTATTCCAGGCGCTATTCTGATTGGCCAGTTGTTAAGTTTGATTGACACTCAGCGGAAAAAAGGTCTATTAGGACACAATCTATGCATATATCAAACGCAAGCACATGTTCTAATGGAGCTTGTTTTAGCCTATCACATTTCACGCATTTAAAAAATGCCATATATTGGTGCAATATTACACAATACAACAATAGCTGTATCGATTGTTAACCTATAGCAAGATATTTACACAAGTTGTTTCCATTTGCTATATGAGCAGGTCTATCATAAAAATATATATGGTTTGAGTTATGAAGACTGCTGGTGTGTTAGACCCCAGTTATTTTGCTCAGGCCTACTGATTTCCCAGCGTAAAAGTAACACGAACAAAAATATTATAGTTATACGTATTGCACAGGTGGAAAACGGTATTTATTTAAATATTTAACTTGAGGAATCAGTTTTATGGTGTGTTAGATCACAGTTACTTTGCTCTGGCCCATTATATATATATATATATATATATATATATAGATTAAAAGGCAAAATACTGAAAAACAATATATATATAGATATATATACTGTATATATATAAAACAGTACGAGGTTAATCAAAATAAAGATGAACACGGTTGACATTTCAGGATATAGACAATTTATTATACGAATATTTCAAGAGAATATATATATATAATATTTTAACTTGATGAACCAGTTTTATTATTTTATTTTTTTTAAATAATATTTAATATTTTTATCTTAAATTTATATTGTTTACAGTCGCTTACTCATGGCACTGCTGCTGTAGATGTTGGCTTATGTCAGCGTCATTGATTATATTTACTACTTGTCCCGTTGTAAGTTCGTATTGGCTTATGGCTGACACACAAGCAAACCATACACAGAAAATATATTTACTTAAAATAATATACACTTAAATTATTTTATCCTCATTTAACAGAAAGTTATTCATTACTTAAATATCGATGCAATACTCTATAATCTACTGTAAGTCTCAGCACTAAAATAGTTTTTGTCGTAAGCCAATGCCAGGATTTTCAAACAGTGAGGGACAATATCAGGGTGGATCCACTGTACGCGTAAATTTAAATAGACCAATGGACCAATTTTCTCTAAAGTTGAACCCAATTTTCATCTCCAACCACGGTGGGCCTGAGGTAGATAAACCGTCAATCTGAAAGTCCTTCCCTGCTGATGGGCCCCTCTATTTCAAATTCCTGTATCTGCCACTGTAAATTGTGATACTTATGTTGTGAATCTTTTCAGCACGTTTGAATAAAAGGAAGAATAGCTTTTACTTTTTTGTTTCTATATTTTATCTATCATGACCTGGTGAAATTAGACACTTTATAATCGATTACATTAGTCCTGTAATCCGTTAAAAGGCCGTAGCTTCCGGAGGTGGGATGAGGTAATGGGCAAGGGTAATGGGCAATGATAACGAAGTTGCCTGGGGCCCGCAGCCGCTCTCGGCGGCCCTGATCGAGATGCATATGTATGGCTAGAGATTTCAAAATTCAGGTTTACGATTAACATTAAATCAACATTCGAAATACTTATTCGAAAAGGAAGCAATTACAGTAGGCGATAATCTTCACATGCCATTACCAACACTTTAATCAGTGAGCATTGCTTATGAACCAATTGCAATTTTCATCAAATATTCAAAGACAATCGTGATATGACACTGAAGATCTACAAGTGATGTAAACAACACTTCAATTTAAGCCAAGTACTCACAGCGTCCCGACGGTCGTCGGAGTAGCTTGACTCGATTCTAAAGGCCAACTCAGACAGAGTCGTACGACAGAGCCCGACGCGATTTGTTGTCGCGTCGGGTCTGTGTGAATTAAACGCAGACGCGATGGTGTGCGTCGGGGGCAGTCGCGTCGTAGAATATTAAACGTGTTTAATATTTCTCACGACGGCTTAAGACTGTCCCCGACGATAAATCGGGTCGGGCTGCGTCGGCCGACGCTGTCTAAGTTGGCCTTAAAAGGACGCAACGCCACGACGCGCGCGAGCAACAGAAGTTTTTAATGGCGATCCGCTCAATCTGCCATCGATGATCAGCAGACGTGGCCTAGCGGTCATAGACAGTGCCGGATTAAACATCGTCTGGCCTCAAGGCACATTTTGGAAATGGCCCAAAAACTCTAACAGTAGAATGTCTCAGAGTTTTCTGGCCTAATAATACCGGAAAATAGAGTGTAAATAATATTGCAGTCCAACTTTTGATGGCCCATCATTTTCACCTGTCCCACAAGGCTTGTGCCTTATTTGCCTAAGGGTTAATCCGGCACTGGTCATAGGGAGCGGGGTTGGATTTGTCGGACGACCGTCGTATGACGCATTGAGTGCCCGTATTCAAATGGCAGCTGTAACTGCTTACACATCCTAGAACAAAATAGTTCTAATCATCACTTAGCCCGTGAACATTTATTGATAACCGATAATATCAGTATCGTTTTCTGTACAACACTGTTAATATTAACAAGATAAGTACATCGTAAATTGTAATGCCCTTTACTCGAATGCAATGATAGGACTAGCAGTCAAAACCAATTAATATCGA
>NW_022729021.1:809077-811765 GCF_011630105.1 Anneissia japonica | reverse complement strand
GGAACTGACCATCACTAGTCTCCAACATAGAGGAAGGTCGTAAATGTCACATTGCTTTACAAAATATACACCAGTCGCTGTACTAGAAATCTCTAGGCATCATTACCAAGTCCATACACATCCTGCAGAACAACTCGGGGTGGGGGGGCAGCTCATTCATGCCCGATCATGCTGTAGCCACGCCTCATGCTTATAAGTCAACACTGGGCATAACCTTCCTTCATTCCGCTATTAGGATATAGAACACCCTCCCAGATACCGTGATAGGAAACATTAGGTGTAACAGTGTACAATCTTTTAAACAGCGAGTCAACAAATATAGACTTTCGCTTGTTAGATAACATTGTTCCTTTGCACAAAGGACTGGTGTGATGTCATAATGTTACTTGTCAGGGAAGATAGTGGCTGGATAATTCAAATAATAGTTTTAAAATTTAATTAATTAGTTTTAAAAACACAATAAAAATGATTAGTTTTATTTAATCCAATAATTTACAATCGTGTTGCACTTATAAATTTGTTTATGACTTTAATCAGGAGCTATCGAAATATCGGTTTGATTTTGTTATAGTTTAATAAATTTGTGTTCCGAAAATCAACTTTCAATGATTGTACACCGTTTTCTCATTGTTTTCTCATTGTTCACTTGGAGCATACATTCAAACCGTCTCTTATACACATCTAGATGTGTATAAGAGACAGATATATATATAGAATATGTATGAATCATACAATGCATGTGAATAGAATTACGAGCATGAATACGTTATAACGTAGATATGATGCAATATGTATTGAACGAAGCATAAATATTTTTTTTTCGGCCATCGCCCTCGGGCAATAATCAAAATGTACTGCAGAAATGATATAATACGGACATAAAAGTGACATATTCAAGGATAATAATAATTGTAAAAAGTTAGACGATCTTAAATTATAAAGAGTGTATTTGGCGTCAGTTGTGAATACAACAGAATAACGTGGGCGGCGTACAATAGCGTACATATCGTCTTTATTAGTTATTGCTTCAAAGAAAAACCTTTGTTCGCTAATTTAATAAATTTTAGGCAAATACACTACCATTTTGAGTTTTATTTTTGCGTTAATTTTAACGTCTAGTGCGCGATTTATTAACTGTCAAATTTCAATAATATTTATTCACTGCATTATCCGACTTGGTTTTATTTCCTTTTTTTTTTTTTTTTGTCTATAAAGTTAACAAAATAGATAACACTACCGTATATGCTGCTTTAACGAATAATACATCATCTCATATATTTTGAATTAAGTTCTGGTCTCTCATTTGGAAGTCAGAACTCTTATAATGTTTGTTTGATTCAAGTATGGGGTACCCGAACTAAATCTCGGTCCACGCTATCAAATGTTATGAAATAAATGCGATATGCTCAAATTTGAGATCATCATGTCCATATATGGGCACATCACACAAATTTAGATAATAAATAGTTGTTCTTTGTCTTCTTTTTTTTATTCCTAAATAAAAGTTGAATTCAAATGAATTATCATCTAACTTATTTGTCTCGTAAAATGAAAACATTTTAAATATTTGGAATATTAAAATTCTATTAACCTTTATTTTTTTCTTTGTCAGCGGTCCAGATATATCGAAGGCTTATTAGATCATAACATGCCGACATTGACTATAAAAAGACAGATCGATAGGCAATAATTATTAATGCACTAATTGTATCGGTATACTAATGTATCTTAATATGGTCGGGGTTATGACGGATTATTAATAAAAAGATTGCCGAGTGTGGATACACACATGCAGGTGCAAGCGCCTAGGCAAGACCTTTTCGAGTCATTAGAAATATCGTTTACCAAAATAAATTGTTAGTTTCATAATCATATCTTCATTTACAACTATTTTATTATTTACATAACCCAAATCCCAAGTATAATTTACATATGATCACCGTGGGTGCTTGCTCTAAAACGTTGTCGTGTCGTATTTGCGAGGTAATAATGTAAGATTTATGGGTTTGAATTGCATTATCCGGCTTGTTGCTTCTGAGCTTTTTTCGCATATGCCAATAAAGATATTGAATACACAAGAATCACAATTGAGTTCCAAATTAACTTGCTTTAAAGCTCACGGCTTAGGGTGTGACTATCGCTCTCTGACTCTATTTCCATGTAAGGATTAGTGATATCTGCAGAAACGTTAAAATGCAAACTCTTTCAATCGCAATACACAAACACTCGGATACACAATGACGCGTTCGTAGCCTATTTGTGATGTCGAAGTTCATCAGCGTGTATACAAAAAGATCTAGGTTCGAGTCACTGTGGAATTCTCCTTTCACTAATAATATTAATTAATTTATTAATTTATTAATTTATTTATTTATTACATTATCTGTTTGGGGGCTTGGTCGTTGTAGCTCTTTCCAAATATGCCAAGTATGCATATATATTGTTTACATAATATATATTTATCAACTATAATAGCACACCATTAGATTTTCCCATAAGGGCAGTTTGAATAAAGATTTATAATCACATGATAGCTATGCTACACGATGTATCTTTATGCCATTTATTCGAACACTGTATTTACATTTCTTTGATGATTTATATATAATTTAAGTGTCAACGGCTGCCGTGATTTATATTATTATATGCTACTATTTATTTCCAGCCGTACGTCCAATATGTAATAGA
>NW_022729021.1:801256-808854 GCF_011630105.1 Anneissia japonica | reverse complement strand
GGCTAGTCATAAGACTTAGTCCTAGCCATAAAGTAGTTTTGCATGTTTATTTTATTACATTTTTATAATAAATTTCCCCAAATATATAATCTATTAATCTAATTATATCTTCTCAGACGTGCTGCAGCGGTAAAAGTTTCTATGTTGATCAAGTTGAAAGATATGGCAGCTAATTTCAAGAACATTGTCAGTGATGATCTGAAGTAATATCAATAAAGTTTTAGCTGATTGTTATAAATAAATACTTCATAACTGGCTGTGCAGTACAATTGAAATAAGCAAGAGAAGAGAAAAAGTGGCATTGCAACAAGTTAATCTAGATATTTTATATAGGCCTAAAGACATTTTATTAAAAGAAAGTTTTTTGAAAGTTGGAATTCTGTATATCTATAGAAACCAAAATAAAGTTCTAAAGAAATTCTATACAGTAGATGATTGTTTTGTTCAGGTTCTAAAAATATTCTTTAGAGTTTCTATCAACTTTCTAAAGAACAATATAGAGTTTTAATAGAATTCTATTAAGACATCATTTGAATTCCTATATATTTTCTACAGCAACTCTATAGGTCAGCTTTTAGAAAATTACATAGAATCAACCTATAGAAACTCTATAGAATTCTATAAAATAATCTCTACGGAAATAATAATAATTCTATAGAATTTTTAACAGAAATTCAAAATTCTGTAGACATTTTATAGAAACCTGTGTATTTTTCTATGAAAATTCTATCAACTTTCTATAGATTTTTTTCATAATGGTAATTTTCTATAAGTTTTTCTATATAATTCGTCTAACTTTCTATAGAATTGTATGTGAATTCTATAAAAGTCGATATAATTATTGAAAATTCTATATGAAAAAAGTTCTATAGTAATTGTTGTAGTTCTATAGAAAATAAAAATGTTTCTAAAGAAACTCTATAAAATTTTGTTTTTCTATACAAATACTCTATGTAAATTCTATAAATTTTTCTTAGAATTTTTTTTTTTCTACAAAATTTCTTTAGAGGTTCTAAGAACACTTTATAGAACTCTATCGGAGTTCTTCAGGATTTCTATTTAAACTACATCAAAACATCTTTAGCGACCTTGTAGAAAATCTATTAAAACTCTATAAAGCTGGTTTAGAAAATCATATAGAATTAGCCTATAGAAAAGCTGTAGAAATTTTATAGAATGGTTTCTTTAGAAATTCTATACATTATTTTCCTACGGGAATACACACTCAGATACACAATGACGCGTTCGTAGCCTATTTGTGATGTCGAAGTTCATCAGCGTGTATACAAAAAGATCTAGGTTCGAGTCACTGTGGAATTCTCCTTTCACTAATAATATTAATTAATTTATTAATTTATTAATTTATTTATTTATTACATTATCTGTTTGGGGGCTTGGTCGTTGTAGCTCTTTCCAAATATGCCAAGTATGCATATATATTGTTTACATAATATATATTTATCAACTATAATAGCACACCATTAGATTTTCCCATAAGGGCAGTTTGAATAAAGATTTATAATCACATGATAGCTATGCTACACGATGTATCTTTATGCCATTTATTCGAACACTGTATTTACATTTCTTTGATGATTTATATATAATTTAAGTGTCAACGGCTGCCGTGATTTATATTATTATATGCTACTATTTATTTCCAGCCGTACGTCCAATATGTAATAGAGTGTACCTGACGGTTATTTGAATCTGTTCAACAATGAAGCTTCTGTGGTATAATGGTTATGACGCTCGCCTTGACAACGAGAAGTCGCAGGTTCGAATCCCATCGGATGAATTTATTGCACAATGTATTTATTTCACAGGACAACATTCGTTGAGCGCTATGCTAAATGATGTACCATCATGACCTTTATTTGAACATTGTATTTACCTTTCTTTGATTATTTATAATTTAACAGTGTTAACGGCTATCATTATATATATAATTATTATTTATAATTTAACAGTGTTAACGGCTATCATTATATATATATATATATATATATATATATATATATATATACATATGGGTTGATGCCTGTACAAATGTATAAATATGTACTGTTTAGTTATCTTATAAGTCATTTAATTTCCCTACCGTTTCTCTTTATGGAATTCTATTCTGTGATAGGCAATGATTTTATTATATTCACATTAACAGTCGACTTGAATCCCTCCGGTATTTACTTCACAGTTAGCTGACTAATAACTATTTTTATCTCATTCGTAACCCTGATAAACTCCTTGCTATATTCATATCGTTGGAGATTGTTGCTGTTTTCAACCTCTCATTTAAAGTTAATATCCTACGAACGAAAGAAAACGAGCGTAATAAGAGAAAAGGTGTTTTATTACAATGCTAAGGAAGGAAATTGCAAATCGGCGCCCGCCGGTTGCAACATGGCGCCGGTTGCATCAAACAAAATACTATACAAAACAGTAATACGGTCTTTACCATAAAAGCAATAATCATTAGCCTGTAGTGCAACTTAGCAGTTACCGTCTGCATCCAAGAGAAACAAAAGCTGGAATAGGGCATTGACTCGGTCAAAAACTGCAATTAGCAATGCCGAGGAGTCCATTTACACTATCAATGGATCTGTCAATCGAGTAACAGCAGACAAGGATGAATTATTCCTTTCCCGCTAAAAACCCAACTTTCGATTGCTACACGTAATTAAATATAATCTTAACACAAATTCTACAAAAAAAATGTATTTTATTATTATTATTATTATTATTAGGCTATTATTAACAAAATAATTGAACTTACAGTATACCATATGCGGTAATGTTTTTCAGGTAAAACCACTGGTTGATAATCTCAAAGATTCGGTGAGATTGTGAAAAAAAAATCGAGCAAGTGATTCGGGTGGGAATCGAACCCTGACCTCCAGAAACTAGCCACTAGTCCACCGAGCTGGCGCTTAGTGGCTGGTGTTGAATCCGATCCCCAAGTAGCAGCGGGTACTGCAACGTATTTCAGTTTTTGCGTCAGCCCTGAAATTTCCTGACGCAAACAACATCGAAAATTATTATTATTATTATTATTATTATTATTATTATTATTATTATTATTATTATTATTACTATTACTATTATTATTATTATTATTATTATTATTATTATTATTATTATTTGTATCGATTAATATTACTGTTGTCGTTATCTTTATCTTTATCTTCATACCTTTATTCCTCCTTGATCATCATCACCATCACACCACCAAAGTCATTATTATCATCATCATCGTCATCATCATGATCATAAGATGACACAAGTATAGAAAAGAGAGGATAGGTTTGAAGAGTTTACGAACTATTATACACTGTTTAGATACTGCATCTACCTGGCGATAGGGTCGAGGCTTTAGATCATCAGTCGACTGAAAATGTTAACGATGATGGTTCTACATTTCATTAAGTTAAACCACGGGAGATAAGACTAATGGGATTCTAAGCCTCAATATAGCTTGAGAATAATAATGTTAATACATATATTTGTTGTCTAAGGACATATTAATTTAGTAGACTGTATTTCCGGAGTGAATAAAAGTAATACAATTATTAGTCAAGAATCAAGAGTCTTTACTGGATAGGGAATGGAATAATCCAGGAGAGAGGAAATAATAATGTTATTATTGTAATAATCTAGGGAGGATATTATTGTCATTGAAGATGGTATGATTTTGGGAAGGGAATGATCTAGAATGATAACGAATATTCTTGGAGGGGTGGCATAATTTGAACAGGGGATGGTTACTTACTTATTCGTCTACTTCATAGCCGTTTTCTTTCATAGAATATGGCCGTTATTAACTGATTTGCATCATTTGACACAACATTGCCATGCACTAACTTGGGAGAGATCTTATTTGAAAGAAATGCTCCACATTTGTTTACATATTATTTTATTTTATTTATTTTTTCTAATTGTTTATTCTATTATGGTAATTAACTACCTGTAACTCCAGGTGGGACCCTCTCGAGTACTACCCTCTGAGGCAGGAGGGTCCCGAAGCTCATTATTTGGGCGGGGTCGCTCATCTCCCTGTCAGGTCACACTATACGTAATGTACAGTGTATACCTGATGATTACCCAACTACCACAATATTAGATATTAGAGAGCTTTCGATTTGTGTGACGACGCGACGCTAGAACGGAATCACTTATGCATGACCGTCCTACCTGGCGTTCGTTCCTCTGCATATACGTAGATTTGGCCAAACTGCGTTCCAGAATCTACCCGACGAGGTGACCTTAACGTTCTCGCATGCGCCGGATGAGACGTTAAAGCCGTTGACCCCGTACGGTGTGTGCTTTATGGACCATGTGCACGTTAAAGAATGCAGACACTCTTCGGAAAAGAATAGGAGATTGTCTGCTTGTGTACTGCCCAATTCACCACCAGAAGGACCCCACCGGAAATAAGTCTCAGGACTTTTGTGAGATGTCTTTGGTGCGTCATCGAAGAAATCCAATCCATAAAGTTGCTACAGTATAACCGCTATAACATAGGCCTATAGAGGGTTGAGTTTGCCCTAATATGAGGAGCGTTTAAATAATCTGTAGGGGGAGGAAACGACATAATTCTAAACTGTGAACGATAAGATATTCTTTTTTCTGGGCCTAATTAACTTCTATGAGTGTTGCGTGTTAATTTCATTTCATAGTCTATTCTTACTTCTTTCAAATAAGAGGACATTATATCGCTGACAATAATACATCACAGTCATAATAACAGTATTATCCCGTTGTAATGAGAATATCAGTATGTGTGCTGTCTCTTATACACCTGATGATTACCCAACTACCACAATATTAGATATTAAAAGAACTTCAACTATGGGAGGAAATGGGATGATAAGCAAACGGTATGATTAAGTCTGGACATAGGACTGAGTAATCTGGTGAGGAGATAGCATGTGAGGAGAAGACGGCATAATCCAAAAGTAGGGTGGGGGAGAGGGATGGGTGGCATTAAACTTCAACATTATAAAAGTAGGTTGCTGACTCCATGTATTCACATAAATCCTCCGTGTTTCAAGCATCATATTCATTGTTTTTTGCATAATTATTATTTCGGATGTCATGCGTATACATATTTTACAATTATTGTACAGCTATACTAATCCTTCCTTATATAAATTTAATGATAGACCTATTTATAATATCTCTGACATATTGTTATTACTGAATCATTTTGGTAGCGACTGTTTCAGCACTGACTGTGCATGTCATTCGGCAAAGAAATTATAATAAATAAATAAATAAATAATTATATGATGATCACATAATTACATTGGTCGTCGCAAGTTTACCGTATTTTAATAAATTGAACGAATAACGATCCCCTATGCGTACTTGGTACTTGTAACAATAAATATTTAATTACGAAAAGTATATTGTGGTTGTTAACTGTAATTAATATGATTATTGATTGCTTGATTAATGATATACACATGTCAACATAGTTAATTCAATCTGGTCCAAATGATTATCATTCCAGGCAGCGTGGTTACAACTGTTCTAATAGTCACCTTCTGAACATACAGTTATGACCGTCATTGGTATATACTTATGGAACCTGTGTCAGTTCACAACTTCAACTATACTGGAATGCTCGTTTCCTTTATATTCATCTCAGTTTTATTGTTAATTCTTTATTTGGATTTAATAATATTAGGTTACCTGACGTCCAAGTTAACCCTAGACATTCCACTTCTTTGAAATCTATTGAAAAATTTTCTCGCAATAATGTTTTTTAAATACTCCCCTTATTCATTTTAGTCGGCTCCTTGATTCTCTCCCTGACTGTCAGATGCTCATTATTATTTTCAATTAATCATTTTAAATCCCTTGCCCATGAACATCTCGATAATTATGTTGACATCTTTTAATTAGCCCCTTATTCATGTTTCTTCCGTGTGTATGTATTTTACATATATGTACATGTAAATATGCATTGTGTATAGGCCTATATGTATATATTTATTACTGCTTTTACTGTTTTTGATGTCATCTTGGATTTTTTTTCTCATTTTTCTTAAATTTATATAACAATAATTATTTACTATTTACAATTTTCAATTTAATTTTTGAAGATAATATATGATTTTTTTCCTCTGCCAGATTGGCCTTTATTTGTATGTGTTGCACGCCCCTCCAAAAATTACTCGCCCACCCCTAGTCTTCCCCCCACCCACCAAAATGATGGTCAAGTAGTTAAAAATCGCCTAAAATCCTCTTATTTTGCGAATTATTAGCGCCCCTCAACTGATCATCGAACCCCCCACTTCACCCTCGCCACCCACCTCCCACCAATCAGCACCCCCATTAAAACTTCTAACTACGCCACTGTAAATGGGTAGGAGATGAGACTGAGAGGGGATGGAAACATATAGTGAGAGCAGCTACCTCAGTCGGCTAAACTGGTGGTAGCCACTGTGTGTGTGATGAACCGTGGAGATCTCTAGGTCCCGGTTCAATTCCCCATCGCTGCTCTCTTTGTGTTTCAGCTGGATGGCTGAAATGCAAGTTTCAAAATGGCACCGTTATTCGGATGAGACGTTAAAGCCGTTGACCCCGTACGGTGTGTGCTTTATGGACCATGTGCACGTTAAAGAATGCAGACACTCTTCGGAAAAGAATAGGAGATTGTCTGCTTGTGTACTGCCCAATTCACCACCAGAAGGACCCCACCGGAAATAAGTCTCAGGACTTTTGTGAGATGTCTTTGGTGCGTCATCGAAGAAATCCAATCCATAAAGTTGCTACAGTATAACCGCTATAACATAGGCCTATAGAGGGTTGAGTTTGCCCTAATATGAGGAGCGTTTAAATAATCTGTAGGGGGAGGAAACGACATAATTCTAAACTGTGAACGATAAGATATTCTTTTTTCTGGGCCTAATTAACTTCTATGAGTGTTGCGTGTTAATTTCATTTCATAGTCTATTCTTACTTCTTTCAAATAAGAGGACATTATATCGCTGACAATAATACATCACAGTCATAATAACAGTATTATCCCGTTGTAATGAGAATATCAGTATGTGTGTTGTGATAATCATCAACAGGGTTAAGTGATTCTATTTTTTACTCCTTTTGTTACGATGCTGATGCGACGCGTTAAGAAAATAACAACGAATTAATGGTTTGGCTAATCATATCTTGCTAGTGGCCACCTTACGGTCAGCATGATCACCTTTTTGATGTTGTGTCGATAATTTTGATTGATGAAATCAATCCAGGTGTATTGAGCAGGTGATAAAGAGAGGCCATGGCATATGATAAACAAAACTATTGTAAAATTATTTTGAAGTTGCTGACAAAGGTTTAGCCAAGGAGATATCCTCGCAGGTGATGTGGTATTACACTGGTACTTCCGTGCAGGAAGATATTTTATTTAATTCTGGTATTACAATATTCATACCTATTCGTACAGTTTGTTCAAAGCAAACATTACTGAACCAAAACAAACATGGTCGAGTGCACAACTGGGTTTCTTATTTTATATTAGGCCTACTGTATTGTAAACAAATAATTAAAATACCTGTCCAACATGAAGCTAAGTGTTACTGTTAGACTAATAC
>NW_022729021.1:779895-801140 GCF_011630105.1 Anneissia japonica | reverse complement strand
ATTGATTGTCTTAAGTGAGTATAGTATGATACAACTTCCAGAGTGCTATATGAATAAAAAATAAAGAATAAACCATACTGGATTCTTTGGAGTTTGTATCATGCTACTGTTGTTAAATTACTACCAAAAGTAGTAGTTTTTTTTTGTTTTTTTTGTTTTTTTTTTTGTTTTTTATCTATTCCCAACTCAAAAAATTACCTCTTTAATATATACTTTTTTTTAATGTATGGCCTCTCAAATCAATTAAATAACACCTGTAAATGCTTAGAATGCTGGACCCCCACCGGGGTTTTGGCCCTGGACCCCCGGGGTCCCTTGGGAACTCCCTGGCCCCAGCTAATGGTGCTCGCAAGTGCCCTTTCAGTATCAAAAAGAACCCCCCTACCAAAATCCTGGATACGGGCTTGCCACCCGCCACACTTCTTCAATGGGAAATGTTCTTGGCAAAGAACACTGAAATACCAATTTTTATGATTAAATTAAAAAATTACCGGTATCACATATCACTTCATTTCTTTAGCTACCATCCCCGCACTCAGACCATCCCCCTTCTCTAATTTCCCCATTTTCCTTAGTCAAACACCTCTATAAATAAAGTAAAAGTTGGGTGATGGTATTTACCTGGTGTGATATCTGGTACTTGTGCGTGCCAGGCATGTTGGGTCACGTGGGCCTTGTATTCAAATTTTGAATGTAGTGTGCTAAATACAAAATACCTCTAGATACGAAACTGCTATTCCAGCATGATACACGGTAAATACAGGTGAATTTTGGTGATTTTTTTTTTCATTTCGAAGAATTGACGTCTTCGTCAGGGAGGTGTGGTTAAAGTCAGGCTCCGGAGGAAAAAAACAATTTGATATGTTGTAGTACTGATTTTTCTAAGACAGAAAAAAGTTGTCTGACGAAAAACTGGGGAACGGTGAATGAGATACAGATTTTTGAATATTTAAAAACTGGGGGAAAAGGGACGTAACCGCCATTTTTTACACCGCCGAAAGCTATCAGCGATAGCGTGTAGCGATTGTATGGAAACCAAGCTGAAAGTGTGCTGGGCCTCGTATTATTAAATAAGTTGAAATATATCTTATCATTAAGCGCTTGGTTGTATAGGTCTGTATGATAACAATATACATTGATTAAATTTAATTATTTGTCAGACATGAAAAATATTGACATAACAAAAATACAACAGGGTCGTATATGAACAAGTGCAACAAGGTGGAATGCATCCGTGTATTGTGTTGTATTAATCTTTGATATAAAGCATTCATGAAAACAAATCGGATCTCCTTAGGCAAACTGATTTACATCCAATTGAAAATAACGGGTTACAAATATTGTATGTCAATAATATGACTAATTGCAATACCAAAATTCGATAATATAGCATCTGTAGGATTACGGTTACAAACACAAAAATGAATACACTGTATTATAAAGACATCGCTCCAGTTGTCCTAGGTCATACAGTATAGAATAAGGCTTGCCTCATGGGAAGCACTACATTTTTATGGTCCCAGTGATCCACCTCCCACCATGAGCTCGCAATGGAGGGAACCAGGAAGGGACTTTCATATAGAGAGTCTACCCACCTCAGCCCCATCTTGACTCAGTCAAGACCAACCCTATCTTTCCCCCCACCCCCTGAGAAGTACCGTACGTATAAGCCTAAATAGTTTGGACGCTAAGGACGAATATTTACAGTAGGAAGACCTGCTGCAGAACAGCTCTTTGGTTGACTTCTACGCATAACCCGTGTACGTACACACTGCACCGAACACGCATTTACCGTTTCTACAAAATTACCTTGCTGAACAAGTCAAAAATAATTAATGTCTAAATACGCCGGAAGGCCACTGGTGAACTTTAAACAAAAAAAAGTTCTAAAGACAGCCGAAAGCCAAATACATAATTCATTAATGTAAACGGCAACATAAATCACGTGACCAATCCTGTTTTTTTATTAACAAAATGGATTGTAAACAAGAGTAAATTATTCATTGCATGACGATGAATATTACAGTAAAATATGATTTTTGTTAATGGGTTCCTGTTAATAATGATGATAATGATGATGAAGATCATAGTAATGATTATGCTAATGATTACGATGACCATGATCATGCTGATGACGACGATTATGTTTTTTAATGATAATGATGATGATGATTTTGATAATTATAATAATAATGATTATTATTATATCATTATCATCATCGTCATTATCATCATCATCATAATCATAATCACTATAGGCCTATATTATATAGGTGATGTTGACTATTATAATGTTTTTTGGAGATGATGATGATAATGATTATTTTATAATGATAATAATAATTATCATTATGATTATCATCGTCATAATCATCATCATAATCACCTCTATGATGATGATGATAATAATAATAATAATGATAACAATGACATCGATGACGATAATGATTATCATGATGGTGATATTGAAGATTATGGTGAAATCGAAATGTAAATACTGTTAATAGGCTTGTTTCTGTAATTCCAGGGCATGGGATCGAATTACAATGATGACGTAATATCTGCCATTGAGTACATTACAGTTGTATTACCTCAGAGTGACTAATAAGTTAAGCATTCTTTTAATAACTACGCAATAATTATGATGATTTTTTTAACATTAAAGTAGATTAGATATTTTGATAGATAACAATATTAATGAGATAATTGTATCTTTATAGGCCTAATTCTGCCGAATTCTGCAAAAATTGTCTGGCTCTTCAAATAAAAAATAATTAATGTTTAAACACGCCGGAGGGCGACTGGTGAGCTTAAAAGAAAAAAATAACGTTCTAACGACAGTCGAAAGCCAAATACATAATTCATTAATGTACACAGCAACATATCACGTGATCATCCAGGTTTTCTTATTAACAAAATGGATTGTCAACAAGAGTAGATCTAAACGTTGCATGAAGATGAATATTACAGTAAAATTGTTTTAACATTAGTAAAATGATTCCTGTTTGGCTGGTGTTAATGAATTTTAAAATAAGCAATAACAAAAACTAATAACAATAGCTACAATTATTACCGGTATAATATCAACAATAATGATAATAACAAATTTACAAATAGGCCTACCAATAAAATTAAATAATAATTATTATTTGATGATGATAATGATAATGATAATAATAATAATAATAATAATAATAAATACTAATAATAGTGATGTAAAGAAGAAGAGGATGATGATGATAATTATAATGATGACGATGATGATGACAATGATATGGTGATATGATAATGATTATGATAATGATTAGGATGATGATGACGACGATTATGACAATGGTAATGACGATGACAATGATGATTTTGATAATAATTATGATGATCATGATGATGATGACAATGACGATGACGATAGTGATAATAAGGATGACGATGGCAACGATGACGATAATGATGATGATGCTGATTATGATGATGATGATGATAATGACAATTATGATGTAAATGGTAATGCGTTGAAATTGAACTGTAAATTGACTGTTAATATGATTGTTTCCGCAATCCCAGGGCATGGGATCGAATTACAATGATGACGTAATATCTCTCATTGGTGCGCATTATAATTTTATTACCCCAGAGTGGCTAATAAAAGTCAAAACGGTTCAGCAATCTTTTGATAATTATGTAATAATTACGGTGGTATTATATAATATTAATGTGGTTTAGATATTTTGAGATAACAATGTTAATGAGAAAAATAGGCCTACATAAGGATAAACTCAAGTTAAAAAATGACACCGTGATCGCTCAATGATGACATCATTATGACGTATTATACGAATTTTAATGTGCTTTGTATATTTCGAAAGATAATAATGTTAAGGACTAAAACAATAATGTGTTTTATACGTAAAGTTTAATACAACAAATCAAGCGTAATTTAAATCTTTATAGATAGTCTTTCATGTCTATCTCCAATCATTTGCACAATATCTGTTTTACAAGTATGCATCGATATGTTGTACAATCATAACGTAAAAATCAGTATTAAGCATATCAGCATATTATAAGTTATACCAAATCTAGGCCTATACTGTTAATAATGCAAAGGAGTATGAAGTTGGAGTAACGATGTGTATTTCGTGAAGTAATGAAATGTCACGTTTTTTCTGTATTTATTTTACATCACAGAAGATAAAGAATCTTGATGCGCCTTCTTATGTTATTGACAAACTAAAAACGCCTTGAATCTGGGATCTTATAATGGCTTGTGTCTTGACGATATATCAGGCTTACATCCTGATCTTAATATAAACCTAATAGGCGTAATGGTAGTATTTTAGGAATATGCCTTTGACATGTAAAGATGTCCAAATGCACAAAAGACACGTGAGGTAGATTAACATGAAACAATGATCATAAATTACAATATTAACAAAATGTATACAGAAGATGAAGACAAGCAAGACGAGACGTGATTGGTGAACAATAACAATAATTATGCATAGCAGGATATCTTAGCATATCACGACCACACAGAGACTTAATGCCAGGCTCCGGAGTAAAATGATATGTTGTATACAACTGATTTGTGTTAAGACACAAAGTGGGTGTTTGACAAAAAGCTTGGGAACGATTAATGAGATACAGATTTTTGAATATCTAAAAAAACAATGGGGGAAAAAGAGGGAGTTACCACCCCTTTCCACATTCTTCCCAGTTTGTAAGTATTCATACGCAAATGTCTGTCTCATTAACCGTTCCAGAGTTTTTCGTCAAACACCCTTTTTCTTTGTTAGAACTAGGATGGTTAGAATCAGTTGTACAGCATATCTAGCATTTGTTTTCCCCTCCGGATCGGCACTGGCTTTAACGATTCACTTTTGTCGTTTAAAAGATTTTGGGTTCGTATTAAAAGAGAGTTTCTGACTTAGGTAGTGTTTACATTATGTCGACTGGTCGTGTTGTTGATACAACTTAAGCCGGCAATTCACTGACCCAGACAGTTGTCAGCCGACGCTATTCCATAGAGAACGCAACGCTACGACTCGCGCTCAAATGATCGTTTTTAGACTGCCACCGAAAATCAGCAGACGGCGTCACGTCACGTCGTCCAGCGCTCACAGAGAGCGGAGTTTGATTGGACCGTCGTACGACGCAGTGAGTGCACAGCCTTTGGCTGCATCTTGTGAATGCTTCAATCCCTGCATCAGTAACTTTCGTGCCGCCATTATTTGGATTATTCACTATAGTCATGTGATCAAAACATCAACTTTGATTGGCGCGCAGGTCGATGGATTTTTTTTTTATTACGGTTTTGTTTTCAATCAAATTTATGGAAAGAAGATTGGTAATTAATTAATGATTTTATTGTATGCACTACATTTTCAACATAAATGCGCTTCAAGAAAGTCGTTTAACGACCACTTAAATAAAGGCGCTTCGTACGTATCCAATGAAAACAACGTTATAGGCAAACATAAATTTTTTTAAGTCTACGTGGTACTTACTGCCAACATTCTACATGATAGCGCAGAATATGAAACGTGTCTATCTTCTCTATAGAAAAAGGTACACTAATACCACCATCGGTAACAACAAAATGTCAAAAATAAATGATGATGATGATGATGATGATGATGATGATGATGATGATGATGATGATGATGATGATAATGATGATGATGATATTGATGACGATGATGATAGTGATGATGGTGGTGATGGTGATGATGATTACGTTAATATAATGCTTTATGCTGTCTACATCACATTTCTTATTTATGTTACAAAGATACGAAATATTTTTAGTATATAATTTCTCAATAATTCATTCAATTTCTGCAACTTTATAGTAAAGTTGCCTGATTTCTCCATTGTATGGTGACGGTTCATCCAGTGGTGAAAGTAAATAACAGAAGTTTTATTACGGCTAAAAGCAAATATACTTGACCCCATCCAACATCCGTATTGCAAAATAATGATGATGATGATGATGATGATAAATGATGATGATGATGATGATGATGATGATGATGATGATGATGATGATGATGATGAAGATTGCTTCAACTTTTTATGTTTTCTACCTTTAATTTCTTGTTTGTGTTACAAAAATAGATTTTGAATAAGTAGCAAAGATGCCTGATTTGTCCATTGTCCAGTGACGGTTCATTTAATGGTCAAAGGAAAAAATGACAGAACATGTGATCACGGCTAAAAGCAAATCTACCGGTCTTTCTATTGCAGGACTAACTAAACAGTTTTCGCTGATTTATTAATCTCGTTAAACGCAGTTTAAAAATTCATGAAAAGGAAAAAAAATCTCCTTCATTCGGTCATGGAGTTATCGACGAACAGACGTAGTTAAAGATATTGTCTAGCCAGTATTCGATGAATAACACTTTGGCGTTTTTCTTCAAGCTATAACTATCATTCCATTCCTTGCCTCTTAATCCTCTTCTAAATTAATCATTGGATAGAAATCAATATCAATTCCTTCCATAGTAATAACTCCTGTTGCAGTTTCCTCGAAAATCAATATGTTGGAAGTAATGAATTAATACATTTAACGTTTTAATACGGGGTAATGAGCATCATACTAAATATATATATATATAAATGAACAACGTTATTAAACATATTGATCAATATTTTCGATAAAAGTGTTCGCACTCACCGATTGTTAAGGAAGATTGATATCCGACACGTGTATAGAAACTTAGATTTGTTGATTTCCAAGTCAAAGAGATAAATATTATTAAAAATCTTCAATCCGTTGTTTTGAAGTAAAGCAAGAGAATAAATAATTACTCCTAATAAAAAGATTTAGCGAAGATACAACGTTCCTACAATGCTGCTTGTATAATCTTCGAACGGTGAACTCACTAACGGCGGATAATTATTCAATAGCACAGTCAGTGTAAGACCAGTCCAACATAAAAGCTAAATGCAACGTATCTGTCAATAGCTGCGAAAATGTAACGAGTATCAGAGAACTGGGAGCAAAAAGGCGACAGTAGACGTAACACACACCGACTCCAGCATCTATATGCTGACTCTTGAGTGTGATACGGTGCAGTCGATCCGACTAAGCAGTGATGTCGAATCGCTCGACCAATGAGAACGTTAACACCCGCTATTATACACAATCAAATACAGTACGGTAGTGTTTTTTTTCCTTCTGCAATGAGAACAACCTGATTAAATCAGGCTTCCTAGTCATCGAATTAATAGATCAGTAACAGGTTTTTTGGGGTTTTTTTTGTTTTTTTTCCAGGATCAAACTGTATCACGGGCTGTTGAACAACAGCGTCCAACCTAACCGCTAACATTCACCTACGTTGGCAAAATACAGACTGTAATTTATGATAATTAAGCTTCAATTCAAGTATTGTTAGTATAACGGGGAAATTCATTCTGTCCAACGTAAACAATGTAGAAATAGAAATATAGGAGACTGCAACGTTAAGCATCACAGTTGCTGTGGGGTAAGAAAACATTCAGAAAATATTTATATACCTCCATGATTATACTGATTAGATATTTGTACCATCTACCACTTCGTCTTATTGAAAATAATTTATCGGCGAGGTGAAATTTGTCTTGGACAACATATTCTAAACATGCCTTGATATAAAATCAATAACCGAGTGTACGACCTCGATAAGGTTAGGTTTCGCGGTCCTTATTATTACGCGCTTGTTGTAGCTTTTTTTGTTTTATTTTTTGGTAGGAGGAATATGCAGGCCCGTGTCCAGAAGGAGTGCGATGGTGCGTACACCTCTCACCCATCAAATCGGAAGTCCAATTTTTAAAGACAGTGGACAATATATTGAATATAATTCTTTTATTTTCTGTAATAAAGAGAAAAATGAATGTTAGAGTAGGCCAGTATTTATGGTATATAACATTTTTACAGAGTATGAGACTGAAATTGATTGTAAAAACCTCAGAAAAGCTGAGATCCGAACGACTTTGACCCTTACCCAGCCAGGTATTCTAGGTGACCCCATACTTGGCCATTACTTGCACCCTGCACCCCCAGTGAAAATCCTGGATATGACCAACTGTTAATATTGAATATATATTACTTTTCTATAACGGATTCAATTTTGAACGACTTTAGTCTTCGTCAAACGAACAGATGCTGTGAGCTAGCTATGTTCAAAGGTTGACAAACAATTGTTGACATACATGTTCAATGACAATATTGGAACAGAAGTTATTTCAGCTAGAAAAAATAACGTTATGATTCTACGCGATCAGGAATGTTCTGCCTCCTAAAGAACCAGTGTATACGCAGCGTTAATAAACTACTGCTAATTATGGTTGGTTTAAAGGCAATTTCATCTAAAACCTGTCAAAATATCGTTAGAATACTATTCAGTATGTAAACATTGCGCTAAGGATAACATCAATATTGTTAACTATAATAACTCCATCGTTTATCAACCACAAGCTACTATGGATATGTTCACACACAGCAGCTAACGGTTAGCAGGATCCGGATTACAAACATATGTGCCCACCCGTTCGTTCATACAAGGAAATCAGGCCCGTAGCCAGGTCATTTCAAGGGGGGGTTCTCTGGGCGTGGGGTCCAGGGGCCTGCCTGCCGAAGCCAAAGCAGTTTTTGTGTTTAATGGGTCTACATAATGTTTTAAAAGCAGTTATGTTTTGAAAAAGATCTATGTAATAAAAAGGTGGTAATATAATAAAATTAGAAAATATTTTCTGAGAATTGGCATGTTTAAATAACACCGAAAGATATAAAAAAAAAACCCTCATCGCATAATCAATATCAATATACTCAACACATTTATTATTATAAACAAAAAAAAAAGCTATTCTTCTTCTTCCTCCTCTCCCTCCTCCTATTCTTCTTCTTCTACTACTTCTTCTTGACTCTCATTTTGTACACTAAACATAATAGTACTATTTTACTACATGGCGCATTTTGTACATGCACTTCAACTTTTACAACAAAAGCCTAAGCCTAATACCTGTAGTACGTCCTATTGTACTTAGGCCTACACTACTTTGTTGTCGTCGGGGTATAATTCTGTCTCTAAACGAACGAGGAGCGAACCTAGCTAGTCAACATCTAGGCTAGGCTAATTGATTTTGAAATCAATAACCCACCTTAAAGGATCTGTCGTTTTCTTCTTTGCAACAGCGGGCGAAAAAAAAATCAGTTATTCTATGACGTTTCATGATTCTTTATCACTAAAAATTAACAAACACTCGTTTTGACGCACATCGTTCTGTAGTAATTTTTTGACTGGCTATGATGACTGAGATGGACCATGTTGATTTATTAATAATATTTTGTTTGGGATGGAAAAAAGGAGAGTCAATTTCCCCCAAATTCTCCAACAGCACATAG
Source organism: Anneissia japonica (assembly GCF_011630105.1). Lineage (NCBI taxonomy): Eukaryota > Metazoa > Echinodermata > Crinoidea > Comatulida > Comatulidae > Anneissia > Anneissia japonica. The sequence goes on along the minus strand of NW_022729021.1, from coordinate 791,755 downwards.
TTTACTGTGCGCTATGGACAGTGCCTATGGCATTTACTAACCACACAATCCACAATCAGGTGATAAGTCGCAAAAAAAAAAATCTGCCTTTGGTAAAGTCGCAAAACTTTAGCTTCGTTTGGTGACACCATTTACTCTAGGTAGACGGCGACCAGTTTCGTTAACGGTTGGTACATTTCTTACAAACATTCAGCCAAAGGTCAGTGAAAGTTGAGACGGCAGCCGGGTTTTTATTGATGTTTGCTATTCTTATGTGTGCCATCGTAAATTCATGGTTTGCTGGAGTTGCGTTCAATTTAATCTCAGAACTTCTAAAGCTGAGATGAATGTAGGCTTGTATCGCAGGCTACAATTTAAAAACGGGTGACCAAATAATGAATTAGGTGCTAAATTTTGATTTAATGCTAGGTAAGTTAAAACAGACATTCTGTCCGAGTGGGACTCATTCAAAAATTCGAGGGGGTTCGCTAAAAAACTGGTGGGTTCGCTAGAAAAGTGGGTTCGCCCGAACCATAACCCCCCCCTACCCCCCCCCCCCCCCGGCTACGGGCCTGGAAATCCAGATCAGGATACAAGACGACGGTGGGATCACTGGCAAATAGGAAACTGGAAATTGGAAATGCGTACGTGTGAATAGTTAATAATAGATTATTAACCTGCTAATTGATAGCGCTCGCTAACCAGCGTATCCGGATGCTGGTAACGATTAGCGCTAATCGATTGGGCGTTCTCACACGGGAGCTAACGAATTAGCTCGCGATCCGGATACTAGGGCTGTCGTGTGAACCTGACCATTATCTTTATAACCATTACACAAGTAACATCACAGAAACAGATAAGACGTTCATGCATAAAAGTATTGTCAACAAAAACATATCTAACTAATTATTGATTACCGTATTTATTCAAATAAACGCCCCGCTTTGAACGCTCCTCGAATAAACGCGCCTTCCACAGCCTCATTTGGAATCTCAACAATAAACGCCCCAAGCGTTTATTGGAATAGATTATTGGAATGATGAGGAAGACATAATTCCTGATGATGACATACTGTGATTAATGTCGAAATATTGAATCCCGATACTTGGAGTACCGGTATGTATTATACTATCTTAAGATGATAAGAATGATGAATGATGATGATGCAGATAATGAAGATGATGATAATCGTGAGGATGATAAGTGGTGGTGGTGATGACGATACTGATGAGGATGTCAATGATAATTATGATCATAATAATTATAATACAAATAACCAATATATATTTCATTGTGCCTATAAATTAAATCAATTTAATTTTATTATATTATTGACATCTAAAGAAAGTTTGACATTAAATCGAACGTCAAACTGGACAATGATAACACGATCGTGTTTTCTTCCTTATAGTCTGTCACTGATTTCTGCAGAAATTAATACAAACAAAATATCCTAAATTTCTTTTCAGTTACAGTGTATAATAGAGAAAAAATATGCCTAGTATGCGCTAAATAATGACCACTTCCAGCGCAACCATCTTGATCTCGTCCTTTGTAGCTAAGTTTGAATAAATTACTTCAGAGCCCGTAAAAGTAACGTATCTGATTAAGATTCGTTTATATTTCACTTACCTTGCGTGTAAGCAATACCTTAACAGCAAAGTCGCACTTAGCTGCTTAGATGCCATGTTACAGGTATAATAATGGCTAGTTGTTTATGCAAAATAATGTTAGTCATTTTATTTATGCAATAGTTAGTCGTATGCGATACAGAGATTTACCATTTTGTTTTGACCAACTCCATTATGTTGCAGCAGATGAGACGAAATGGAGAGCGGTAAAAACGACAATAAATCAGGCTTAAGGGAATGTGAAAACATTCCCGAAGAATGCCAACAGTAACGTTCTGCTAATTTTCAAAAGGAATTTCTTTAAACTGAATCACCCGAATACAGTGTAATATATATATATATATATATTTGAAAGGAGGTTGCCGCATTCTCTCTTCGTAGTTCGCTGACTGAATGAACAGTGAACGCAATATTGGATAAAAATATGACCAATAGTAGTTTCACGTATTTGTTTCCTACATGATTCTTAAATTTAAAGGAAGTAATTCCATCAAATGAAGTCCAATTTTTATTCTCAGCACTTCATTTATAACAATTTAGTTATCAGGAAATTTATTAAGACGAATCAGTAATTTGAAGGCCGGTGAAATAGCATCCTCCTGTAAATATTGTCTGTAAAGCGCCCTCAAGAAAATCTACGATAACGTTACATTCATTATTATTATTATTATTATTATTATTATTATTATTATTTGCATTACTTAACATTAAGGCAAATACAAGATACAAGGTAGGTGATTAGTATGTATATATAAAAAATCTGAAGAGACATAGTACTTAAAACATAAATAAGTGTTTTATTTAGATCTTAAAACTAGTAATAATAATGATAATAATAATTTTAATAATAATAATAATAATAATAATAATAATCAAAAATTTATAATGCACCAAAGAGAATAGTTCATTCCAAAGAGAAGAAGAGGTAGAGAAAGAAAAGGTACGTTGGCCATTTGACTAACGTCGATGGTCAAAAATTGCTAAAGTCAAATTTATAATATGTAAGAGTAATCCAACTCGTACTAACTGCGCATGGCAATGTCGGAGGTCAAAGCCTTTAAAGAAACATTCATAGTTCGAATACTCGGGTATAAAGCTTGGTTTCCATACAATCGCTACATGCTTACGCCGACAGATTTCGGTGATACTGGTTGGTCGGTCGAATTGGGGAGCCTTCCCGATTGCGTCGGGGACTGCTACGCAGTACAGCGATTGCACTGAAAATTCTGTGGCGATTTTAAGCCGGTTTTCCACTAGGCGAAAGCGTCGGTTCATGCGCATGCGCATTCACATCCCTATCGGAGATTTTGCGAAGCGAAAAAATTCGCAACCAATCAGAGCTCAGGAATCGAACCGACGCTTGGATTCGCGCGAATAAATTCGTCTATAGTGGAAAACCAGCTTTAAGGAAATCGGGAGTAAGGCAATCCGCGTATAAGATTACTCTCGAGTTTGTGAAGATTTTTGGAGGATTTTTGCATGTCGGGAGTAGAACACAACCTCCTCCCACCCCCCCCCCCCCCCCCCCCGGAATTCGTATACATTTTGCAGCTCTTTATGGTCTTGATACTGCATTTAGCTCTCTAGAAACGGAGCCAAAGGTAAGGCCAATCTTCTATTTTATTTATTTTTAAATGCTTATCAAAATCTTATTTCCCCGCATTAATTGAACTAATTCTTCCATGTTCATACTTTAGCTTTATTTCAGTAGTTTGAGTGTTACATCCCCACATATGACTTAACATGAGTTAAAAATTTAAAAAAAAATGGTATGTATTGCGTGTAAAAGACGACCCTCTGTGTTTTCGATTGTAATTTGCTATTTTAACTCGTCTTTATATGTGAGAATATAATGGTACTTAACAGTTGATTGATCGTTAGGATATATTACCTAAATACCGTAACCAATCTTAACAAACTGGTCATTAATATTACTCTAAAAATATAGACTATACATCAACATACGATTTGTACATTGAGATTCCTTGTTTTTCACTTGTGTAGTTGAATCTACGAGATGTCTTAAGACCTGCCCAGAGACAAAAGGAAAGAAACGCTCTTTTTTTGGTGGGTAGCTTTTAGCTGCAACATAAACAGTGGCCTCATTTTAACTAGTAGGCCTACGTTCAATTTAACCAGTATATGCTATGCCTATGTCTGTACTAGTAGAAATGTTGAAAACGACGAAATTGAGAATTTATTTTTATCAGACTTTGTAAAATACTTCTTATGTCAATAATTTAGACCTCTTACATGATTTTACCATTAGACATATTGTTATTAAGTACTCTGGTAATGATCAGAAATGTCGGTGTTCCACCACACCAGTCCAGTGATAGACCTACGGTATTATAATTTATTATTAGGAAGAATCAGTACAACAATTTTCTATTCTCAACACAATAAAATACAGTATCCGCTTCCGTTAAGTTAAGCTTGGTTTCCATACAATCGCTACACGCTCTCACCGACAGCTTTCGGTGATGCTGATTAGTCGATCTGATTACGTCGGGGACTGCTCTACGCAGTACAAAGATGCACTGAAAACAGTGTAGCGACAATGTAATGATTTTAAAGAAACCAGGCTTAACAAAAGTTCCACCTTTGTTTTATTTGAATACTGATATGAGCTTTTATTGGATAGGAGAAATCATCATTGTTTGTTTGTATCTTGGTAGTTGGGTGGAAATATTTTTGTTAAAGCTTGTATTGTTAAAGTAATTTCTGTCATATTAAATTGCAATCTGGTTAATTTTCACCTCTTCAGCTTGGCATCAAATACACAACCGTTTTATGTGGCGTCAAAATGCAGTTGCGATGCAGTTCTTATCTTGTTAATCCGATACACAACTAATGATAAGAGAACAGTTTCTATCTCGATTTTCAGTAGAAATTACAAAAATAATAAATTAAATGGTTAAGAATGGATGTACAGTTACTGCATGCTGTTATGTATTCTTAATAAAGGATTTCTTTGAAATCCAGATATCAATTCCTGTCTTGTTCTAAGCAACTTTCCATTACAATATAACTAATACCACCCACTAACATTATCGTTTCTAAATATACACAAAACACGCAACACGATGATATGCACTGGTAATAATTTTTTTTATGTTTTAAGCCCTATAACATTAAGCCCTATTTTATTATAAAAAAATAGCATTAACATCACTATTTATTTTATAGTTGGTCTTTAATTGGAGGGAAAATGTTCATTTGTGTCCACCAAAACCATTGTCTTTAGTCTCTAAATAAAGGGAGTCGTTAATTAAAGAGGAAAAGGCAAATTTTAAAATATAGGAATTCAAACGGGACCACAGAAAAGTGGTCATTAATTGGAGGTGGTCTTTAATTGGAGGGAAACCTGCATTATCTTTCGTTGTTTGATATTTTTTTATATTTCGTTATATTATTATGTTATTATATATTTTATTATTTTATATTTTTTACTAATGTTTATGATTGAGACATCTGGCTGATCGAGTCATAGACACACTAGCCTCTTTAGAAGTCCACAGACATTTCTGAATCAATAACTATTGCAATTACATGATAAAGAGTAGGCCTACAGGGCATCAATGCTGCATACAACTGTCATCAATCATTTCACACCTCGATAAAACTTATTCATATATCACCAAAGTATGAAATTAAAATGTTATCAAAACGCATATTTCAAATGATCACAGGACATTATATTGATATTGAGAAACAACGCATGGCGTAGCCGCAGGCCTATTGGAACATAGTACTTTGTTTCGACATGCTCAATTTGCTGCCGGTTGACGATATGTAGATCAAAATGACAGATATTTAAACATTAGGCCTACACACATAAAGATGTTTTCTTAGAACATGCAATAAACTATCAAGGGTGGCCATAAAAATTGGTCAGAGGGCCAAAGCGAATTTCTGATTGAAGACTAAAACTGCATTCACATCAGATCCGAACCGATATTCGGACCGCGTTTCCGCCGAAGCGAAGCGTCCCTATACTTACACGCTGATTCAATTTTGTGATCGGTTCGGTAGGTTATAGTCGGTTCCGAAAATTCGGATTCGGTGTAAATGTACTTTAATGAGGGCAGCGCGAAATATCAGATTTTGTATTGTGAGTTTCCAATGTGCCTTTAAAACATTGCACTTTGTAACGATGATTTTGATCTTGATATGTACTACCATTGCAGATGATTGCGGTGGGCCGTAGCGATAATTTGAGCCTAAAATAGCAAGCGATAGTGAAATCAAACGATCCTCTAATCTGTTTCTATTTTACGTAAATCGCCCAACTTTTTAATCAATGAATATTGAACCCTTTTTAAATTTTTGTATTTTTATCGTAGCCTGGGTAGTTCATTTTGCTTTTACACACACATTAAAGTATTCAACTCATAAATATTCATAACTTCTTCGAAACTGACTACAAGGAAAATGTAAATTGGATACTAGTACGTGAATTGAATGTCATATTATATTTCTGCATTTTCAGTTATATTTTTTCAGGTTTCATTTGGGAAAATGTTATAACTCCAGAACCCTTGTTAGGTTGCTACAGTACCAATAACACCAACAACGTTAGATAAAAGAGACTTGAGTAAATGAACGTGACCATTATAATTAAATCATGTTATCTAAACATCCATGCAACTATACGTAAATTTATCTTTCTCTAACTGACATATGGTAAATGAGATTATAAAGGATAAGAATCACTTATATAATACTAGATAGGCCTACTAATATTAATAACAGAATGAGGCAGCACTCTGAATGTAGCTTTAACACGGCTACTAAAACTTGAAAGCTTAATCTGGTTGCAGTGGTTAGTGGTTGCTTGACTAGTATTCAGTTTCATAATTGATTATAGTTTTCGTATGTAAACACAACAGGTTCTGAGAAAGTGCAATGATTTATGGCTGCAGAGTGCTTGACTTAATAGTTTGAGGAAAAGTGACAGTCACAGTCACAATAGAAAAAAAAACAGTTAAACGAAATTTGCCTGGAAGGAATACCTGTAGTAGATAAAATGAAACCTATAATGAATGAAATTACTCATCTTTGTCCATGGTTACCGCCTGGTAGGAGGTTAAAATCCATCACCTGCAAAAACTCAGTGTTATCATAATTCAATTTGAACCAAACTCCACGAGAGGTTTTAATAGCAGCCAGTACGGTAAACTTTTTAAACTTGTTGAATAGGATTAAGTACTTACAAAAATGTTTAGTATACCGTTTGAAATGTTTCTTTTTAAGTTTATTTTGCGAAGTATTTTTGCACTGTAATTTCATTTTAGAAAAAATAAAGAAATCTTAATCTGAAACCTGGAAAAATCATAAGCAATCTAGCTTCATTACCCTTACTGATCCACCCGACGAAGTCAACATTCTTTAAACAAGCCTGCATGTAGTGCAAACACATAATTGCACACCATTGCAGGATGATTATAATCTGCCTTTTAGTTCAAAAATTTAAAGACCATTGAAATGAGAAATGTGTAGGATCTGACTACCATATATACCGAATCATCATTACTTGCAAAATAATATATCTCCATTTTTGGTCACCCGTTACTGCCTAAGTTATGGCTTCATACAATAATCATCTGTCATAATTATAGAAAAATAAGATGTACTACAACAAAATATATATACTATGGATTTTGCTTTAACGCCCACATAAAGCTCATTGTCGAAATAACTAGAGTATTGAGCGGTTAAGGGCAGTGTAAATAATATTTATTTTACCGTCTTAATTCGGCTTTAGAGCCCATATGTCAGCAAAATAATGTAATTTTTGTCGTAACGAATGTTATTAAAGAACATCATTTTTTTTTTGGCTGTTCTAATTATTTAAAAGCAGTTCTACGACAAACTAGATCGTCATGGTGATATTTCTTCAAGACCATTTAAGTACGTACCCGAGCTACAATTCTTGCTAAACTTCTGGGATGCACTTATGTAGAAAGAACTTTCAGAAAAAAACACTGAACACCAGCTTTTGAAACCATCTATAGTTGCAGACAGGGAGGTATTGAAAATGCTCGTATCTTCAACGTATACTTTTTTGTTCAGATATGTATCCAAGCTTTATTCAACCAATAAAAATTCCTAATCCTGGTGTGACTCGACCTACCAATAAAGGTTAAAGAAGAAAACACAGCAGATCGAGAGACTGACATTATTCAATCAGTTATCGTGTTCCCTCCCGACCTTACTGCCGAAGTTAATGATAACTACGAGGATAATGATAATTAAATATGTCTAAGGTTTAAAAATATTAGGTACAGTTGAGCATAAAATTATTGCCAGTGTCTGCAGTGTTTCAGTATAAAGAACTAGACAAACGATTTTTTTTTTTTGCGGAAAAGGAAACACGTTTTTATGGGGCAATCATAGAGTAAGCTGTGACCTTCAGATACACTCAGCTTTGCTTCTTAATAGAAAAAGTTATCACATACGTGCAGTTGAATTGAGGCTACCTCTACTGAATGTATGCAGGACTGCTGCCTGAAGTAAGGATGAGGAAAATCATAAAAAGACGAAGCCGATCGAAAGGATAGAAGTTCATTTTGCAAAAACTCAATAAAAGATCTGATAATAAACCGGTATCGTACCAGTGACCTGATTTGCTGTTAAGTTCGTAAACATCGGAATCGGACTTGAACAGGTGATACCTTAATAATTAAACAATTTCTGAAGTGGAAACAAAATTGGATAGTCAAAATTTAAGTGGTTACAATTACCGTTAATGATCGCTGTTGATGAACGAACGGATATAAACAATATGAGAGTTGCTATTATTTGGATACGGATTAGTATTTTATTGAAATAGCAAGTCTATTGGAAATACCACATACCTAAACAAACGACTTCCGGCTGACAGGTGTTGGCAGCTATTATCGGTGTGGAGATAATTACGACTATAGTATTCTATTTTTTTTTTATTAATGAAATGATAATGAAAAAGTGGACCTATAATTGCCGACTGATTCAAATTAATTACACACTTAGATTATTTGTTTATTTTCATTCAAATTTTTAAAAAAATACATGTATTTGATCAAAAAGTCGATGAGGACTAACCTAAGAAGAAAAACTTGTTTCAGTTAACCATGGAACAGCAATATTAATGAAGGTTAGAGACTCTCACCTAAGCATCGACACAATAAACCAGTGTTTTAACACATTGTTTACACGTTGTTTATAGAACATTTGAATTCATTTGTTAAGTTTACTTGTAATGTAAAACTTTAAATAATATCTCATTTTTTGTAGTTAAGCATTTTTATTGTAGCCTACTATATCGTCTGCTGAGAGCCGCCCCAGTTCACCAGGTAGCTCAGAAGTGACCATTAACTTACGAGCGCTTTAAAACTTCAATATGAATCGCTGTATACAATAAATCTAACTACAGTACGGTACATTACATTGTGTTGTATTTAGAAGAGGAGTATCATGGTCATATTGACCATACGAAGAGGAAAAAGATGTCTTCCTGTGTAAAAAAACCTCGAATTAATATGCCACTTCAAGTCATGTCAATGGCCTCTTTACAGACTTCTCGGGTGCAGCGCATTTAACTGTTTATGTCTTAGGTGCCATTGACATTGCTCGCCATCTGTCCACCCATGACTTTGCTTTTCTGACTCTTGTAGGCCTACAGGGTCATTCTCTTATAAACACTGGCAGAGTCTCTATAAATTTAGCTTTGACTCGCACCTCTTTGAAAATATGGTTGAGGAAATGCGAGATATATAGTTGACTAGAGACGCTTTTATTTTAAAACCCTTTTCATTTCAGTCAGTATTTAAAAGTGGCATGTTTCAACCTCAACTGTGACTCTTTAACTTGGTAGCCGGGTCGTGGTCTCGATATATCAGTACAGCTTTCCAAAATCTGCGCTTCCGCTTTCGTTGCCGTCACCTGACTACTCCAATGCTTGTACAAGTAAGCTGGGCGGCTCTTCAGTCCTTTTCTAAGCCATCATTGTGGCACCATACACATGGGCAGAACTAGGTAATTATTGCTAAAATTAATAAAAACAATTGGCGGTATTCGATACAAAAATTAAAATGAGTATAAGGATCAAATTCTCCCCTGAATCCTTAGAATAAACATCGGTATAGGCCTACTGCATGTGTTACATCGTAATCCAATCTTGTCAATTTTACCCAGTAATCAAGGGGATTATTTTCTTCTCTTTTTTTTTCGCGTACTTTTACATGGATTCATAACATGCACCCTTAAATCTAAATCGTTATCTCTATTCATGCCACATCCGTAATTATTGCTAAGATTAATAAAAACAATTGGCGGTATTCGATATAAAAATTAAAATGAGTATAAGGATCAAATTCTCCCCCGAATCCTTATAATATAAACATCGGTATAGGCCTACTGCATGTGTTACATCGTAATCCAATCTTGTCAATTTTTACCAAGTAATCAAGGGGATTACTTTTCTTTCTTTTTTTCGCGTATTTTACATTGATACATAACATGCACCCTTTAATCTAAATCGTTATCTCTATTCATGCCACATCCATCCAATAGAAAACTCAATGTTAAGAACAAAAAGAAAATTAACATTGCATCATAAAGTAATATTGAGAACATATAAAAATATTGTTATTTTAATTACATTTCTGCTGATTTCATATTATTAATGAATTTGCATTGCAAATTATTGCTCAGAACTAAAATAGTTCTAATTCTGTAACTGAATGTGTGTCATCGTTGTATGAAAACATGCCAAAAACCCCCTATTCAAGTTACAATTTCACGTTTTTGGTTGGCTTCCCCAGAATAAGGGTACCCCTATTGACGGGACACCCCTATTAAAGGGACGCTTTTTTGTCCCAAAGGTGTCACCTTAATAGGTGTTCTACTGTATAATAATACAATATTTTGCACTATATAAGTTATTGGTATTATTGCTTGGTGTAAAAATAATTCTTTTAAAGACTTTGCGCTCCAACGATTGATCAATATATATTTCTGTATTTACGAACAACATTGGTAGAAGTTAATTATATGAAGCTAGAATTTCCGTTTCAATCAATCGATATATTGGTACGGACTAAGTATTTGACAAAGATTGATTGCTGTATAGAGAATGCTAAAATTGATATGCAGAGGTAATCTCCGTCTCCACCTCCGGCAATCTGGCAATCCGGTTTGATATATATTGCACCAAGAATTCGAAATGTGAAACATAGTTGGATGGAGTATATGTTATGCATGTCTTTTTGTGCGACACGATTTGTATACGTAATCAAATCGATAGTCGAGACTCCTCAACTAATGAATGAGTTACTTTGCCTAATAGCGATACAAAATTAATTCGTAAAGTAAAGATCCATTACTAATTCAAATTGTCCTCTTAATGGCATTATAATTATCATGTGGGATTGAGTGTCTATATAAGATAGGCATAGAATTCTTAAACACAGTTTTTTTCTGTTAAAGATTTCAAGAAAACCATTAAGACTTACTTGGTTCCAATGTTGAGCGCTTTGATCATTTTGGAAAACCGCTGTAGAAGTAATTGTTATTCATTATTCGAATTCTTCATGAATAATATATATATATATATATATATATATATATATATACATATATATATATGTTTGAAAGGCAAATGGGAATAACCCATAAAACAGCAAACAGCCATATAATGCAAAACAATTTAAATATATATATATATATATATTATATATATAATATATATATATATGTATATATATATAATTTTCTGATCGACAGTGGTTAATGTTCAATTGAGGGAATACTGTGTGCAAGTATTTACATCTGTCATCAATGCAATTGGTGTATGGGTGGGGTTGTTTAAAATCTAATAACAGAAATAGTCGAATTGCTATTATTAGACACAACGTTATTTTCACTTAAGAAATTACTCTTCAACGAACCTACGCATAACGATTCTTACAGTATTAAACTTGGAAATTATATTAATATTATATATTATTATAAAGATATAATATTCTTCAAAAAGTGACTACTTTGAAGCACTTGTATAAAAAAATATTAAAGAGTGCATGTTATCTCTTTTTGTCATATATTCATTCATTCATTCATTTATCATTTATTTCAGAATTTCATGCCCATACAAAAGAACAACAGTTAAACCAATACAAATACAACAAATATATATATATATATATATATATATATATATATAGATATATATATATATGTGTGTGTATATATACATACACACACATATA
>NW_022729021.1:776207-779825 GCF_011630105.1 Anneissia japonica | reverse complement strand
TATATATATATGACAAAAAGAAATAACATGCACTCTTTAATATTTTTTTTAAATACAATATACATCATCAAAATTTATGAATCGTATATAAGGCTACCATTAATTACTTTCTGTAAGCAAATTATTTTTTTTAGTAAAGTGTTATGAATGGATGAATGGTGATAACTTGTGTGATACGTATACGTATCCCCATTACCACAGACCGTATATAGGGTCTGTGCCATTAAGCCGGTTTTCCAATATACTAGGCGAATTTATTCTCGCGAATCGAAAGCGTCGGTTCACGCGCACGCACATTCACGTTTCTATCGGAGTTTTTCATAGAGATATTGGTACGTTTCTACTTTTTGCGAAGAGAAAAAAATGCGCAACCAATCAGAGCTCAGGAAGCGAACCAACGCTTTCCATTCGCGCGAAAAATTCGCCTTGTGAAAACCGGCTTTACAATGGTCGTATTCGACTGGTCGTTCTTCGTTAAACCACGCCCACCTGGTAAGATCCTACTCAATGAAGACGACCAGTTGAATAAAAAAGTTGTAAATACTGTACCAGGTAAATACCCGACAAAACAAAATGGCTGCATAGTTACCGCGATACACGCTTCAGTTTGTGGCAGTATGGGTTTTTCATAAAAAAAGAAATATTTCATCCAGTTTTTTTTAAATTCTGTTAGCCTATTATTTTTTGACTTCATGTGGGTAAATATTATAATTTATATTTTCTGAAATTTAATCTAAATTATATTAACGCAAATGTTGTTTCTAAACTCACCAATCAGTCATGTTTGTTTTGGTCACATGGATAACTTAACGCTGATTAACGCACTCTGGTTTACGTTAATTGTTGTCAACGAAGTTTATTTTACGAACCAGTCGAATGAAAATAATCCTCAACGAAAAATCGTAGTCAACGAAATGAACCAGTCCACTAAATCGGACACTTTTCCGTAAAACAAATGGAACTACATCGTTTAACACTGCGGAGCACCCCTAGCTATTAAGGGGACGGGGACATTTTGTAAGTCCCGAAGTGTCCTCTTAATAGGGGTTCTACTGAAGTTGTATATCTGAGGAGGACCATATATATTTGAGTGAGCTTCTTGAGAGAGAAATCCTCTGTATTAATGTTTTCTAAACACAAGGCAATAGAATAGTTGCTATACGTTAGCCAACAGATGCACTTATTATGTTTAAATAACAGAACAAACGTCACTTCAAATAAAGAAAGGGAGGCCATGATTCGACGTTTTCATCTTTATTGGGTCTTCTTCAGGAATGAACATTCTGGTTCTTGAAGATGACCAAATAAAGGTCGAAACGTCGAATCATGGCCTCCCTTTCTTTATTCGGAGTAACGTTTGTTCTATCCTTTACGTTAAAGCACAGTAATTTAAAATCAATGATACTGTATAACATTCAACAGTAATGATCTTGGGTTCTATTCCTGCGACAACATGACTTTTTCTGACGACTAAAAACAACTCCACTCCCTAAGCCTAGTAAAGAGTCTTCGCTGATAAAAAAAAACGCCCTTCGCGTTATTTCATTTTTTTAACAACTTCCGACAATAAAATTCCTCCATAATAATCATCCTACTAATAGTTGAGCAAAGTTAGAAACAATACTGGTCAATCATATTTAATATCAATGACGCTGGAGCCTCAATTATATTAACCCAAGCACCATTTTTATCGCACTTATTAATACTCATGTTAAGAACATTATAAACTGTCTCTTAACAATGTTTGTTATTCATGGTGTATCGCTGTGGTTACTAATCACATTAGTAAATGTCACTCGTTTCTGTTGGTATAATTATTTCTAACCAATATTGAACATAACAATGGTTATAAATATAGAACTATAACCTCGATCTTAACGCTCTAAAAACCTAATATTTCCATATATGCATATCAAATTATCCGAAGACAGTTTGGTCCGGAGATCAAATTGACAGCCAAGATTGGAGAGGGGGAATAAACTGAAGTGCGTAACTCTTACAAAATAACTCTGGTCCTGTCCAGTATAAATAATACTAATTTACTCGGAGCATCTGCTAGAATTAAGCGACTTTTGCGTGTGGACGGACACAGCCCCTGAGCGCTTACCCTGATGCCCAAGCATTTACTTTGGCTCCCTGTGTAAGAAATAATTTTTGTTCAGTATATATTCCGTAACTAGGCCTACTTCTTATAAAATTATAGCTAACCAGATCACGCTGCAAAGGATACGGTCTGGCTGATTCCAATCTGACTCTTTTTCTTGGCTCTTGTTCTTAGAATGATAATTCAAGCGTGGCCCGAAGACATTTCTTTCTCACGTAATAATTGCTAAAATGAGTGTCCTTCACATTTACTTTTTTTTTTTGAACTCTGTAAATCAAGAATATTTTGCTATGGAATTGTTAGACACTAATACACCACTTTCTGACACGCGCCATGCCTATGCCTACTTTAGGAACAATTGGCCATTATGCTGCACTACTGATAGGGCCAGTAGTCCTACATACACTGCAAAAAAAAAAAAAAAAAAAAAAAACAGCGTGGTGGATTTAAACGCAAAGCTCCACCCAATGTTTTCCCGTATTTGGTGACGCTTTTAAAGCTAAATGTGTTTAGATAGGCCTAAACTTTAAGGTTGTTAGGATCTTGATGTGTTTATAATTAAATGTGCTTAAGTATTTTACATCATGATGTCCAATACCTAAGCACATCTAATGCTAAACACGTCACAAACCTAAACACATTAGGCCGGGCCTAAACGCGTTTAGCTTTTAAACATGTCACCAATGACGGGACAGCATTGCGTGGAGCTTTGCGTTTAAATCCCCACGCTGATGTTAAAGTGTACTGTAGGCCTATAAATGCCTTACTCGATACCATTGTCACCACGTTAATAATTAGAGGGTGATTGGGTTTCATATAGTTACCGGCCCAGTAATTAAATAAGGGGAGCTGGTGAGGTGATCGCTGGCATTCTGATGCGAGGGGGTGGAGGTTGGTAATAGTGTTACGTCACGATACCATGTGATGATACTCCGTTGCTATCCGACGCCATTTTCCCACTGACAAACCATTGATCCCAATTTCTAACGTAATTATTAAGAAGCTGTATCTTAATTTTTCTTTGCAAATGTTAATTGATGATTGACTGTGTGTTCGATAACTAATATAATGCAAGAATTTTGTGTTTTTAGTACATTTTGATGGTAAATTATTAGGTTTTAAAATGCCTATTCCAGAAAGCCTATTCTAAACCATTAAGATTATGAAGTCATTCAGGCGTAATGAACAGCAACCAACGTCCAGAGGGCGCCAACTTGTGTGACGACCATAGAGGTATAATAAGAATACTAGAGCGCTAACCGCAATGTATTCGATGTTCGACATACGCAGAACTGTGTGTGTGTACCATCCAAGATGGCTGCCATAGATTCAGCCAATCAAATTTCGCCTAAGCGCCGTCGTTTGCAATTGCGCCCTCAATTTACACAGAACGTTCAGTACATCATGTTTGAAACTCGAGCGTTGCGGTGTATGGGCGTAATCTACACGATTTTAATTTTCATTTCTTGGTACTTTATTTTTGAATAGGATGCTCCACTTGGCCTCGTTTTGGC
>NW_022729021.1:769420-775964 GCF_011630105.1 Anneissia japonica | reverse complement strand
GGTGGGACTCGAACGCGAGCGTCATAACCATTAGACCACGGAGGCTTCATGGTTGAACAGATATATATATATTATGTTCCGTAAAACGTCAATCTCTGTCACTGATCTTGTATTTAACTCGCATATAATAGTAACTCACTTGTCGTCTATATAATAATGACCCACTACACTTATAACATTAGGCCTACCCGGTAACTAAAATGCAGTTGGAATGCCAAGTTCAAGAGGAAGAACTTCCCGACGACTCGTTTGCTTATTTCTCTACCGACAACGATGATGCTACTGATGGTGATGATGATGATGATGATGATGGTAGTGGTGTTCATAGTCGATGATGATGACAACAACGTAGTTTAAAGATGATAACTACATCGGCTCAACAAAACATTTAGCAGAAGGGAATCGTGGGTGGGTTATCCAAAGGATTAGAGGCAGAGTTTTATTAGAAGGTTTACGGTACATATAGAAACTTACCCAATCAATTTAACCGTAGGCGTATAAACAGCACAACATTTTGAAGCACATCGAACAGGTATGATATCAATCATCAATCTCATGTATAGAAAGACAGCAGGGATCTCCAAAATCTGTTTATCTTACGCTAAAATTACAGCTTTCTCATCTCAATTCATCGTTGCCAACACTAGTACTGTTTTTTGGGTTTTTTTTAAATATTTACTTTATTTAAATCTCTTAGGCCTACACCTTCTTGATGATGAGTGAACAACTCCAGAAATTTACATATCGTCATTGATGAATATGTACAACTACTTCCTCCACGTTCGAGTGGTAGGTCCAAGATTTGAACAATTCATTTGGCAACGGTCATTGCCATAGCGATGCAAAGAAAGTATTGGTGTGTTTTTTTTTTTCAATATTGTTACTTTATTTAAATCTCTTACGTACACCTTCTAGATGAAATGTGTTAACTCCAGCAATTTACATATCATCATTGATGTATTTGCACATTTTATCCTCCACGTTTGAGTGGTAGGTCCAAGATTTGAACAATTTATTTGGCAACGGTCATTGCCATAGCGATGCAAAGAGGCCCTGAAAAGTAAATGCGTAGGCCTATTATTGAAATGATTAAGTAATGAGCCTTGCTCTTTCTTCACGTAAAAGCCATTATGTAGACATAGTAAAATTCATATTATGCTTCAGATGATGATGTCTTGCTAGACGACCCCACGGCCTAGTTTTATTCCTGGCAATTTACCGTGCGCATGCGGACACAGAAAGACATCTAAATAGGTCCATCGTAATCGAGGGCCACATTTCAAACACCCTACTAACATAGCCGCAATACATGCATATATTATATATATATATTATATATATATATATATATATATTGTATATATATATATATATATATATATATATTATATTACTAATTTTTCATGTACATTACCGCTAAGTCTTTTAAGAGTTATATACTGTGATTAGCTTATAGGCTATGAGAAGAGTGTACAAAATGAATTAAACCGTGTAAAACTTACACCGCTGCATGATGCAAACCACACTACTTTCATTAAACAATTTTAATGCACGGTATGTGTAGATATTACGTCATACATTGACAACTACTGCTCATAAAATGTATGCAAAACGATCTATTACAATTTTGTTATCACGAAAGGTCACTGCTGGTAATTAAGACATAATAATCTATTAGAGAACATTCGTCAATCCGCGATATGCGCAGTGCGATTAATTAAACGTAGAGAGAACCCCATCCGTTGCATACATATACATCGTGAATAATGGATACACATACATAAAAAAAATTATTGGTGGGGAAGAAGGGAGACAAAAGAGTAAATTAAGGGGGAGGATGTTTAGTAGTGTGTTCCTTGATCATGAGAAGAATAACATTCGGAAACGATCGTTCACCCTGCTATCTGTCACTTCGGCATTGGCCTGGCGTTGCAACAAAAGAGTAAATTTAGGGGGGAGGATGCTTAGTAGTGTGTTTCTCGATCAAGTGAAGAATAACATTCGGAACCGATCGTTGACCCTCCTGCTATCTGTCCCTTCGGGATTCGCTTGGCGTTGCATTAAAATATTTCGCTATTGGCGAAAAAATATTATTTTTATTTTTTATTAATATTTTCAGTGGGTATCTTATGGTAATGACATGTGGAGGAGGCTGTTGGAGGAGCGTTTGTGAATACTCGGTGATAAAGTGAGAAGGCGCTAGCACCAATGGCGGATGCAAGTCTGGGGGAGGGTCCTTAATTATTCAAAAGTTTTAAAAAAAAATTGAGAAAAAAAATATAATTATCCTGAAATTTTAAGTGTGGGAGTGCCATTTCCGGCAACCTACAGGTGCCATAATAATAATCATAATATCTCAGACCCTCCATCTCTGAAAATCCCTCCCCGCGCCTCCCCCACCCCGCCCTATTTATAAATTCCTGGATCTGCCACTCGATTTTTGGCTGTCAGTATAACAGAAAAGCCTTCATTATTATTACATTAAAATCCATTCTTATATCATAATACAACTGACTATTCGTCATTTGACCAAGAATGACAGGTCAAATTCTAAAAGGCATTTTTCACCAGAATCAATGCTTACTCACTCGGGAAGATTTAAGTATCTGTATCTTAAATACCAGTGCAGCATTAAGCATACGTTTTGTTGGGCCGTTGTATTACTTTAAAACCTATTATCGAAATCCTTCTATTGCATTGAAGTTTTATGTTTTCGAATCTGTTGAGCTGAAAGCTAAGTCTCGGACTGTTAGTTTGATCATTATATTCTATACAAGTACTAGAAAAACATGGTACCATTGCTTTATAATATCTCGGTAGCATTAGCGTTGAACACCGAGACCTTTCACCATAAAGAGCGCAGATTATGTATTATGACGTGTTCAAGGAACATGGGAATTTAACATTAACGAGAAGCGCTTTGTACCACCGCCGCGCCTGACGTTGCAACACTGGACAACGTAACGGCGATGAGGGCCTATAATAATGATTATAATAATATTACTAATTTTTAAAATAATGATATTAATAATAATAATAATATTAAGAATCATAACAATATTAATGATAATATTAATAATAATAATTATTATTATTTATCTTATTATTATTATTATTATTATTATTATTATTATTATATTGATAATAATAATGATTATGATGATGAAGATGATGATGATGACGATGATGATGAAGATGATGACGACGATGATGATGATTGATGATGGTAATGATATTAAATGATAAGGATCATGATAATGATGACGATGATGATGACGACAATAACGATGATGATGATGATGATGATGATGATTATATTGCGAATGATGATGAGGAGAGAAGCAGGACAATGACGATGATGAAGTTAGTGATAATAATGGCACGATGATTTTTAGCTTCTGAAAGCATATCGAATCTCGATGGTGGACATACGTTTTTCTCAAATATTTATTATAATCTTTAATTGTAATAACGTATTATGGCTAATGAATAATTAACTATTATACGGATATACGGTACTGATTATGATGATGAAGATGATGACGATGATGATGAACATGATGATGACGACGATGATGATGATTGATGATGGTAATGATATTAAATGATAAGGATCATGATAATGATGACGATGATGATGATGATGATGATGATGATGATGATGATTATATTGCGAATGATAACGAGGAGGAGAGAAGCAGGACAATGACGATGATGAAGTTAGTGATAATAATGGCACAATGATTTTTAGCTTCGGAAAGCATATCGAATCTCGATGGTGGACATACGTTTTTCTCAAATATTTATTATAATCTTTAATTGTAATAACGAAATATGGCTAATGAATAATTAACTATTATACGGATTACTTAATCTGTGTATATTGAGCATACTCATACTAAAACATATCGGATGTTATCATTACTAATATTACAAAGTAGTAGAGGTCATATTAAAGAGTTAGCTAGCAGATCGAAGTCTTTATTTCTGAGCCATTAAACGGTGAATAAATCTCGGCTTGCTCACAAAATTTGTTGAATTTTCTTTTGGCCGGTCAGATCAACAGACGCGTGGGAAGATTGAAATCATATGTGGAGTATTATGTGTAGATCGATGCCAATCAGGGGCTCTCTGAAGGGTGCAGTAATGTCTCGGAATAATAATCTTTCTAAAATATATTGAGCACAGCGTTAAATAACAACCAATAACGGATGAGAATCTCAGAATAGGCTTGTAGGCCTAACCAAGGAGGTGGCTTTTATGGTTCAGCCGAACCTTTTTTGAACAACCCCCACCTCCGACATACCATCGAAACGTAAACGAGCAAAGAGTTAAGTGAGCGCATACATCACCCCGAAAGAATACAAAGAGAAAGTGTGAAACTCATACAAAACGCATATGCCAGCGCTATGTGGCATATGCCAAAGTAAAAAAATAGGACTCCTATGAGGAGCATGAGTACGGTATACTGCAGACATTTTGGCCAAAATTACTCTAAACAAAGTCCATTATCGGACAAGGTTCTATCAGCCGCAATTGGTCAGCTGTCACAACTTAGGACCAAATTACTAACTACATTACTGTACTTGGCATGCCTGTCAAATGAAATGAACTGATATTAAGCTTAACAAATTCCATTTTACAGAAAAATTGCATTAACCTTTGACACATTCCATTTTACATAAAAATTCCACTACCAAAGCATAGAGTATATATGCGCAAGCGCAGTATACTAAAAACAATACTGCATTTTAAAAAGTTAATGCTTAAAGAGGGCGTGATTCAATCTGCACAATCATAAAGGTGGAATCTTTATAGGCCCTACTTAATTTTTGCTATTTTATATTCATAAAATTAATTTAATTACCTGGGTTCACCTAAAATGAATAATTTAATTGAATCAATTAAGCCAAACAACATGTTCTGTACGATTTCTCCTGTACTTTAAAATAGGCCTACATATTTTTTTTTTATATATTGAAATATCACCATTTGGACCACAAGTATAGATAAAGGCATGCTACAATTAGCGGCCTTGGATTACTTGTCCATTCATTTAAGTTTTGATCTAGACATCAGTAGGCCAATATCAAGTAGTAAAAACAAACCAACTACGAATCAAGCATAAGCGTTAAGTCAGTGGATACTGACTGGCAAATCCGCACATTGTGCAACTTTCTCTGGTCATTGCTGCTTGGACGCGCACGACCCATACATTCAATGCCATACCATCCTACCAGTCACCTATTTATACTCCTTGGGCAAACGTAGGTAAAGTGCCTTGCCCTGGGCAGACGTAAGTAAAGTGCCTTGCCAAGGAAACAAGCAATGCGACGAGTGTCATGCGACGAGTGTCGGTCTCCAACTCCCGATCTCACAATCAAAAGTCCAACACTTTACACGCTGCGCCACACGCTCCTATAAACACAATAGAAAGCGTTTGCATTAAATGCATAGAGTATACGATTGAGGTTTCAAATTTATAGCCAAGCAAATATGAAAGGCCTATATAAAGGCCTGAATAAGCAATTCAATTCAATTTATTCACTCAATTCATTCCATGAAATACAAAACAAAATATGAGTGACGAGTACTAAAAAAGCAAAGCTTAATACAAATTAGACGCACTAACCTAGAAAAAAAAAAGACTTATCTACAATTTTGTTAAATTTAACTAAAGCAATGATGTTTTCATGTGACGTTTCAAGATATTGATAGTGAGGGCATTTATTATGGTAGAGGAAGGAGAATTCCAGATCACAGGGCCAGAGAAGAATATATTAGATTTTCTAAGACCAGTACGAGCAATAGGTAGATGAAAATTATTAGATTGTCTGGTAGAGTGTCTGTGGATTTAGCAGTTTTTGGAGAAAGCAGTTAAACGGTCAATAAAACGTGAGCAAGTTTCTATTAGACCAACTTTCTAGGCCTACTTTAGATTTTACCTTCTTGTTGTTGCTCTGCTGCAATGATAAGCGTTGTTCGACCGGATTTCATAGCCAATAAACCTCAGAATATACAGCCCGCCTCCACTGCCTCTCCATCCTCGTACCTGACTTTAGGACACGATTTCCTGATCAACTGATATTTAAAAAAAAAAGGATTGTTATTTGTATTAATGAGAATTCACGTAGGTGTGCAACTCAGCCAAACGTTACGATTAAAGATGACGAGAGGGTCTAATCAAACCAGACGGGCTGCCAGCACAGGTCTTTTGGCAATACTTCGTGATTAGTGTAAAACCTAATTATCAAACGTGCTTTAAGAATAAAGTAAACTACATGAACGTGAGGATTAAACACATGAGGAATATTCCGCCTAACAATAACATGACTTACTAAATGGCATAATGTCATAACACAAAAGCTACTAGTGCAGATCGATGGTAAATAGAATGAGCCCAGCTAGCAAAGCGACGTTGGCCCAACGTTGGTAAACGTTGGCAAGCGTCGGTAAGCGTCGGAGTCGGATATCTGACGTTGGTACGACGTTGGTGTTTGGTTGCAAAATTTGGTCGGAGAAGTAACGTCAAACCAACATTGGA
>NW_022729021.1:765790-769283 GCF_011630105.1 Anneissia japonica | reverse complement strand
GGGTATAGTAAAATTGTGTTGAAATTGTTTAGGTATACAATTAGGGGAATGGCGTTTATTCGAGGGGGCGTTGTTTTCAAATGGCGTTGTGGAGGAGGAGGACTAGGAGGCATATTTTACTCTAGAGGGAGTTTATTCAAATAAATATTGCATATATTCATTTTTATCACACCTTTAAAGCATAGTTTGAATAGAATTATGTATCATAGCATATCATATCTTTCATTTCGTCTCCAAAAATACTACATACAGTAGCATCAAAATAAAAACTATTACTACAGGTCACTATGAAAAAACGTTAGCCAACTTCAGGTAAATTACTCCAACAGTGTCGAGGTGCTTTCCAAGTTGTCGGTAGCAGAAGTTTCACATCGGATCCGAACCGACATTCGGACCATGTTTCCGACGCGCCGAATGCCAGTGTCCCTATTGTTATCACTGCTTCGATTTTCTGATCGATTTGGTGCTTTCTGATCCGAAAAGCAGCCATCAAAAATAAAGCGAGACTTTTTTTATATACCTTATTTAGCGAACCATCGTACTGCCAAAAATTTCAGGAAAAAAATAAATTTTCAATTTAATTTACTTCTATTACACCCTCCACTCCCCTGAAATCTCCAAAAATAAGACAGGCTTATATATAATTTATTCATCATTAATTATACAAATTTAAAGCATTTATTAATCACATTACTACACTGTTTACGTTTGTCAATAACATTTTATTTTTACTTTCTCTTCAACGTAGATGCTTTTAAAAAAAAAATCATTTAGCTAAATAAGAAAGCAATATTTTATTTTTTGTTTATGCTCTCCTCAGGCGACCTTTAAAAAATAAGATATTAAAAGTCTTGTCTAAATGTTCTATTATCAACTTCTTTCGAAAACCAATTTAAAGGTAAATTATAATATCGGTTACTGCAAAATAATGCTTTTATTGAAATGTACCAAATCACCGATTAAAATCAAAACACGAACACTGCTTAATATTCTAATAAAAATCAGGATGTTATTGATCATAAGCATTTCAAAGAAACTATTAAAAAGACACTTTACAAAATGAAATTAAAATCTATTCGATTGGCACACGTATATGATCAAGGTTGTTTCTGGTATCGAAACAACCTTGTTGACGATTTCGCTTCAGTGCTAATTTTCGCAATTATTGTATTCGAGTTTATTCCAGTATATTTAGTGTCATTGACCGAATATGAAGAATTATAGGCCTATCATTTTTTTTTATATTTCGCAGAAATTCCAAATGCGCTTACATCGGATATATACAATGAGAATGAATCACTGAAAGCTAACAGACTAAACTGCAATGGGGAAATAATTTATTGGGCAGAAAACGGCTTAGTTCATAGACTTAAATATAGTTAATGTAAAGTAAATTACATTCAAGGCCCCTATATATACATACCCGTAGAGTATGCGAATATTTGCATTGATGTATGTGTACAAGAACGGATAGGGTGGATTAAGCACCAAACTGATAAACATGCATAACGAGTCAAAGATCTTATAAGATCTTTAATACGAGTGATGTGTCTAGAAGAGGGCTCAATTCTCTCATATCAATACAAAGAGGACGTCCCGCACATGTGTGCACACAGTCACCAAATCATTCATCAGATAGAAATAGGCCTATCAACCAAAAAAAAAAAACAAACAAACAAACAAACAAAAACAAAAATAAAAAAAGTGCGTTTAAAAGTCTTCTGGCAACACTTTGAAGTGCATTACAATCAATTCAAGTAGAAAAACAAAATATTTCAAATAAAATGTATACGGTATTGTATTAAATTGATTTCAGTAATGTCAAGCTGGATTTGATTTTCACGCAGGTGGGAATACAGAAAAACAAAAATTGGAATGGAATGAATTAATATAGAATAAATTATTATATTATGATTTATAATCATAATTACTTCTGCACCTGACCATTTACTTTGGTGGTGCGGGGGAGGGGACTAATTTTCCATAGATGTAAGATGTGGATTTTGGGGCCTAAATTGAAAGATGCCGAAATCCCAGTGAGACAAGTATTCTTGTACATTATAAGTTTAATTTAAAAATCTCATCATATGGATCGCAAGAGACATTCATTAATAAATAAAGAATACAGGTATTTCGAATTTTTGACAACAATTTTGACCAGAAGGCTAGAAATGTGCGTTTTTACTTTCATTAACATTCAAATTCCGAGTGCAATCAATGCTAGACTTGAAAGCTAAATCGGAAAAAAGTGCAAAAATATCACTAAATTCTTTGCTTGAGGCAAATCAAGCGATGCAACTCTGCAAAAAATAACGATACATCAACACATTATTATCCTGTTACTGTTCCATAAATCTCTACGTCTGGACAGGTATTGATTGAATATGTTACCAATGCAAGGTCATTACTGGTTCCAAAGATCGAGTAGGGTATGTGAAAATCGAATTCTGCTTTTATTTTGATCGTCAAAATTGCATATTTATATAACGGTATGAAGCTCGCCGAAAAAAAAAGCGAGGGATTGCAGGTTGGATTCTCACAAGAGACCTCTTTCTTTCAAGTAACTAATAAGGAACTTTCGTTGATGAACTGTTTGATACGATTTATATTGATCACTTTTGAGCACCGTTATCGGTTACTTCTAAACAAACTTTCAGACATTGCTTAAGTTGACTTGTTTTCACATGAATTGTTTACACCCTCCCCCCACGCTATGCTTCTGTCTTTCTCTCCTTATTCCTTTTTTTCTTTTAGATTTCTGCCCTTCTCTTATAGCGTTTTTGCTGCTGAGAAGTAACGTAATTTAAGTGATAATGGCTGGCCTAGCCAATTGAGACTTCTCCTTTTAATGTTTTCCTTTTACATTTTTGTATCTGGTCTCATATAAACACGTTCGTAATGTTGGACCTACTCCGTTTTTGAATCTCGTGTGAATCAATCTTAGTAGTTTTAAAGACATTATCTGAAGAAAGGGGCAAGAGAAGCCCGTCAATAAATTAAAAAAGCTTTGAATTTTTTATTTAAAAGCATTAAAGTTATGAACCTCTAATACGAAACGGATAAACAAAATCCTTGTTTGCAGACTTATAAACGTTTGACTACGAAAATATTTACACGAGAAAATTTAGGGGTCTATGGAAAGAACAGGAAAAGGTAATGCTGCGTCTCATTGTGAGAAAAATATTTTCTCATTACAATTTTAAATGTAATGCCGCAGCTTCAGTTTTGCAAAGTCAGCAATTAAAATATTGAAATTTTAATTTTTCAAGTTCAGAAGTTAAAGACATATAGTTTACATTTAACAGACATGTTATACACATTAGATCATCAATTACAGTTTTCTTTTTTTATTAAATGCAATCAGCCTGTCGGCAGTATAGTGTTTTGATGAAACTGCCATTTATTAGTACAGTTGGCTACACATTGCTACGCTGATCTGCAAAAGTCTACAAAGCTATTTTTGTGTTGTTTACTGAATTCAAAAGTGTGTATT
>NW_022729021.1:763493-765247 GCF_011630105.1 Anneissia japonica | reverse complement strand
TCTCGTGAATCAATCTTAGTAGTTTTAAAGACATTATCTGAAAAAAGGGGCAAGAGAAGCCCGTCAATAAATTAAAAAAGCATTTAATTTTTTATTTAAAAGCATCGAAGTTATGAACCTCTAATACGAAACGGATAAACAAAATCCTTGTTTGCAGACTTATAAACGTTTGACTACGAAAATATTTACACGAGAAAATTTAGGGGTCTATGGAAAGAACAGGAAAAGGTAATGCTGCGTCTCGTTGTGAGAAAAATATTTTCTCATTACAATTTTAAATGTAATGCCGCAGCTTCAGTTTTGCAAAGTCAGCAATTAAAATATTGAAGTTTTAATTTTTCAAGTTCAGAAGTTAAAGACATATAGTTTACATTATAACAGACATGTTATACACATTAGATCATCAATTACAGTTTTCTTTTTTTATTAAATGCAATCAGCCTGTCGGCAGTATAGTGTTTTGATGAAACTGCCATTTATTAGTACAGTTGGCTACACATTGCTACGCTGATCTGCAAAAGTCTACAAAGCTATTTTTGTGTTGTTTACTGAATTCAAAAGTGTGTATTTTTAAACTCCTCGTTTAATGCTCCGTCCACAATATAACATTCTAGCCTGGTTCTCACGGGAGCCCTAGTATCCGGATCGGGAGCTAACCATTAGCGCTAACCGCAACTGCGTGAGAACGCCCGATCAACCAATCTCACGTACGCGTTTACAATTTCCAGTTTCTTATTGGCCAGTGATTCGATCATCATATTTTTGGTATCCGGATCGGGAATTTCTCGTTTGGACGCACGGCAGCTAACGGTTAGCCTGTATGTGACAAATGTGGTTATGTGCATATGGGTAGGCCTATAAAGATGCCACATTACACCCAAGTATGGGCATATCACATTTACATGTATTTGCAACATAACATTTGGACAAAGGCTGAAGTGAATACAGTACTTAATTCATGAATTTGCCAAAATACTATCAGCAGGCCTATCAATTTGTTTAATCTTAAATGTTGTTTGCAGGTTGATCGCCTACATTCTGTCATTCTTGGTATAGTAATGCTATTTATTTGGATTTGTTAAGATTATTTAAAACTAAAGTTACAAGTTGTTTGTATAGCCTAGCGGTTAAGATTCTTGCATTCTAATCCCAAAGTTCTGGGTTCAATTCCTGTCACAGCAGGAAATCTTCTCAAGACACCACTCCCTAACCCTCATGACCAGACTTTGGTTTATAAAGCATCGTTCCATCCTGTAAGTAGCGAGTGTACAGTACTTGATTTTGGATGTGAAGGGGGAAAAAAAAAAGAATCTCTTTAGGCATTAACATTTTTGAGCGAGGCTTTTACTGACTTTTCTATTCCGTGTTATTTGTTTTGTATTAAAGGCAGGTTTCCAGATGTTAGATGTGAATTGCAATTTAAAAAAAAAAAAAATTAAAAAAATGTTTGTGTAAATTATATGTGGATGCAGTCATTCTTATGTGAAATATAAACACCCACCACAACCACGTCTAATTCATATGATCACAAAGTGCATCGACTGCTGGCAAATTAGGCCTACGTGTACTAAATTGTATACAGTTAATAAGTAAAGAGCTACCTGTGTGTCGTTTTACAAATGATTATAATATAGAGTAGAAAAAACAGCCCCAGGGCTCTACAAGAGTCAGAGGGCTGTGTAGGGGAATGATCGAGTTGGGTCAAGTGCACAGGCATAAATGGGATGTGGGGTGGGGGGGGGGGGGGGGAAGCT
>NW_022729021.1:750735-763487 GCF_011630105.1 Anneissia japonica | reverse complement strand
GCTGCTTTTAGCATTAGAGTTCTAAACTATATGATTATTGATTCAAAATTACTTTTGTATTGCCTTCACTGTGTCACCTCTCGGTGTTCATATTGGGTACCAGCATTATGAATCAAATCAGATAATAAAAACAAAAAATAAATAAAATTATTAATCAAATGTATCTATAAATTTTTCAAACATGACAACTACCTAAATTTTAACATCCTAAAACTAAAAATATTAATATAACATTAAATATATTTTTAATATATGTATACTTAACCCATTGTTTAAGCACCTGGATCGAAATTTCGACTGTATCATGCTGTATTGTCGACAATAAATATTCCTTGATGCTTCAATTCCTTGAATTAAATTCAATTAAATATAATAATCAACAAAAGCTTTGAGGTACAAAAGATTAATAATCTTCCTTTTTTTCTTTAATGTTTATTCATGAATGATTTTAACATCACTTTATACAAGTTTTTTCGGTTTGATTATTTATTAGATCACTAGCATCATCGGTAATATCTTTCAATTCTGCATCTTCTCTGTCAACTAAATTTGTAGTTTTATTTTCGCCTTCTTTTTCCATGGCAGTTATCTTTGTAAGTTTCAATGTCTGCAGATATCTAGCCTCTCCATTCCAGGCTCTGAAAATTTCACATCCATGGACAGACAAAACGTCTGGAACTTCTAAAAACAAAAGCAAATTGGATAAAATGATTATTATATTGTAATACAAAACATGGTATTCAAGAAAATTATTACATTTCTTCATTAGAAAACTGTACCTCTTTTTAATATAGTAGTGAGGTGCGGACTTTATGTGTCACCCATTTCTTTCTTTAATAAGTATACAGAGTTCCTTAAAAAAGGGCATACACTGCTCCGATTGTTGTCCGCCAATGTCATCCCATATAGAAAAAAAAATTTTTTTGATGATCCCTTTAGATTATTACATACAAACAGTGAGGGGAGACGGATTCGTTGGTCAATTGTCATTCAAAAGCAATACCGTAAAACCTGTAATAGAAGATCTCGGCTTATTCTATTTTTCAGGAACCTTGGATGGCCATCTTTTCGAAATGGGCTTCTTTTTGAGATGGCTTCTTTTCGAGATTACTTTTGCAAACTAAAAAAAGGGGGGACTTCTTTTCAAAGTGAATGCTGTAAATTTTAGAATTCTGTTTAATATTTAAAAATTTTTAACCATACTAGTATGATAAAATACTATTGATAATGACACTATCATCATCATCAAATATAACGTCAGTCTGAATGTAAGGACAATCCCGAAAGAGGCACATATCATCTTCATTATAAGCCAATGGGCTTCTTTTCCTGTAATGTTTGTAAAATAAAGAGGGGTTTCGGGGTGGGGGGGCTTCTTTTCAAGATGGGCTTTCTCTCGAGATTAAGCCCATGGGGCTTCTATTCAAGGTTTTACGGTATGTACACAAACAACAGCATAAACATTGATTTTGGATTCATGCTACAGTAATTTGCATATAAGCCTTATGATTGGCCACCACATAAAATTGTAAGACAAGAAGTTGGATCAATTTTCTAATAAAGCAATGTCTCGTAATCACGAAAGCTCCAATGAGGGCAGTATAATAGAGGCAGTAGATCTAAAAATGATCCATTAATTAACTATTAATCAATCAGCTGAGTGTCTCTAGAGCTCCTCATGAGGGCAGTATAAGAGAGGCAGTAGATCTCATAAAGATCTATTGATCAATCAACTATTAGCCAATCAGCCTCATGAGGGCAGTATAATAGAGGCATTAGAGCTAAAAAAGATCTATTATTCAATCAGGCGAGTGTTTCTAGAGTTCATCTTCAGAGCTAAGAACAATTTTGGCTTATACCAGAGAAACTACGGTATTATAAATACTGTACACCAGGGACTTCATGTTTCAGTGTTTGGTGCACACAGATTGGCTACAGCATGTTTAGCCAACTGAGCTATACTATGCTGCTCTCACAAACATTATTGATGGAGCAGATGAGGATCAAAGATCTTATAATTACAAGATAGCGATTCTGCATGCAAAGTCTGTAATAACACAGTATAGGGCCCCTTAATGCAAAAGTAATTATTTTTTTTAACTTTCACATCAGAAACTGTTAACTAAAGATAGCGCATCTGCCTGCAAGTTCTATAACAACCATGGTAACAACTATGGTGCCCTCTTCAAATATGATTACTTTTTATGCTTCTTTTTACTGAACATTGACGCTTCTATTTGTTATGCGTAGAATCACAGAGAACGCTATCATGTACTTATAAGATCTTTGATGAGGATGCAAACGACAGCTGGGGCCTAAAGTCTGTTATCTACTTGGCAAAAGTGTTGGTTTATGCATATTCACATTTCTATCCGAGTTTTTCGCTTCAGCGAAATTAGTAGTTCGAACTGCCTCTTTTTTTTTTGAGAAATGCATAAAATGTGCAACCAATTAGAGCTCAGGAAGCGAAACAACACTTTTGATTCGCACAAATAAATTTTCCTAGTGGAAAACAGGTTCATGCTGATGATGATGATACTAAGATGACAATGTTCAACAGACCCATATCTGGCAAATTACTCATTTAATTGAACACATTTCAGGTCCAGTTGGAAAACAGAAACCAAAGGAACTATTATTTTGAAAATAAAAAGGTTCCTCAGAGCTTGAAATCAATTATTTTTTGTCAAAACATGACAATAATTGTTCATTATTATTACGATTCATATTTTTTCCTACTAAATCAATGAAATTTATTGGAAATGAAAAAAATCTATAATAAATCATACGTGACCATTACATTAAAACCTGTAAATTCCCGATGTAGCGAGTAAAATGATTTTTGATAATTGGGTAATTTTAGTAGGTGATTATTCTTATGGGCAATCTGTATACGTAATCTTGGTATTCGTTACAATACCTAATTAATCACACTATTTCAGTTCTTCACTAATATCTGTTTGCTGTAATTTAGCGTCTTGAGGGAGGCTGAGAAGTGGTCTGAGATCAGGTGGATAAAAAAGTCTTCCGACAACCCATTAAGTTTTCATTTTGATTTATCGGAAATTGAAGACCTTTTGACCTTTTTCCAAATCAATGTGAACACAATCTAACATTGTCTTCCCAGTGAGTAAAAAGTGCCTGGTAGTCCTGTTCACACACAAGGGCATTTCATAAGCTGCTTTCTGTTAGCATCTGACCTTAGCTTGACATGAAACAATGATACTGTAATAAAATAAATATTAATATAAATAATATAACAAAATGTTATAACAATAATAATAATAATAATCAAAAACAATAAAAACAAAAATAATAAGTGATGTCTTATAGAAATTTGTATTACAAATGTAAAATAATTGTTTTTTTGCTTTTTATTTTAAAATTATTATTGATGAATCTACCTAGGCCTGAAGTTGTGTATGCCTCCTTTTCTCTTGCTAATGTTGCCAGAATCACATCTTCTCGAGACGCATGTTGGCGTCCTTTACGATGTTTCAAGCTTTTTATGATATCAATTTGTTCGAGCTCTTCGTCAAATCTCCTTAAATATCTGCAAAGTGCAATCAAATATTTAATGGAATTAAATAATTAAAAAAAAATGATTGATGTATGCATAAAAAGTCTTTATAGGAAGATTAATGATAAAGATAAGATTATAAGAAAGCTACGATAAAATATGTTACTTGGAGAAAAATGATAATAAGATAATATTTCATAAAAGACAATATGCAGAATTGTTACAATATCAGTAGAGACATAAAACATGCTTACTCTATACTGATGAGAATTAAGATTTACGAACATGCACACACTAAGCTAAAAATAATCAGAAGCACATTATTAAGTTAAGTTCACAGAATCACCATTCAGGGCTATGTGGGTACATCTTCCACTGACTATTCTGTTATAGTCCTTGAACATTAGTTAATGAGTGCTATTTAGGAACTTAAAAACCATATCTGTTGTTGAATTGCATCTCATATGAGGGCCTACCTTCCCAAAACCAAGCATCAGTGACAAAAAAATGAAACTGAGTTTTTTAATATTCTTATTCTGCACATTGCAAGCTTTAAAATGATTTTAGGGGTCATTTAGTGGAATCGACTTACTATTTCCAAAGTTATAAGTAAAAGTATTACAGCTTCTCTGTACTAAAGTATACAATACTGTCACATTCTTATGCTAATTACTCATTTTAAAAATCAGCGACAGTACGCCGGTTTTGCGATGGCACGCCCTCGTGTGACCCACTCTAGCAAAACAGGCTCTTGGTCTCAAAAAAATGAAAAATGACATTATTAGACACCTTTGTAGTGAAAAGCTATTAATATAATAATTGATGCAAAAATGTTAAAAATGAATTAAACAAACGGCAAAGATATGATGATTTACATTTTCAGTCCAACATACATTAAAATGGTCAATACATGGGTATTTTAGCTGATTAAAAGACTTTGGTTTTTGCTGACAAGCGCCTGGTTTTCGCCAGAGTCCGTCACACATGTTCTCAGCGGACATTTATTTTTTTATTTATTTTAGTTTCTGTGCTTGGAGTATGTATTATACTGTCTTATCTGAGTTTTATCAGTGGACCTTTCGGTCTTAGGACTAGGAATTTTTTAACTTTTATATTTATTTTTTTTTTTTTTACATATCTATTTATATATTTTTACTTTCTAATTTTTTGGTGTCTTTTTGACTTTCTATTGTTAGGACTTTTTATTTTCTCCATTAATTTTATCTGTGTGTATTCTGGGCACTCTGGGAGAACAGTCTTTTTTACTGAAGAGTCCACCCAGTATAAAGAACAAATAAATAAAATAAAAACAAGATGAGCAACGATCTCCGGTTGTAGCTGATCATCACCATAGTTGAAGCTAACCGTGATAATGTTTTGTTTTTGTTCTCTTTTGTGGACCGTGATAATGTACTGTAAAGATATTCACTGTTTGTACAGGCTCAGTACAATTTGCACATTGACATTAAAGAAGATCTAGTCCTAATAGCTTCGATAAACCTCTCAAAAACAAGTCTGTTTGTTCAAGTTTTATCTTTGTGAGTCGATGAGCAACAAGGGAATGATATGCTAATACGATAGTTCACCAGCCATAACCCTAAACTCTTTCTTGAAGCAGATGACGGACAGATGAAGTGATTCATCGAACCAGCCAAATAGTCTATTCATGTTATAATCGTAATACATGGAATAAAGTCATCCATGAGGTCACAAGACTATTAAAGTTACAAGTAAAACGACAATGACAAAGCCTAATGTTTTGCTGAGTGTCACCCAGTTGTAACACCAGAGAGGGGGAGGGGGAATCACTGCAGGGACGCTTAAGTCCCCAATCGGACAGGTCAAGCCCCCTCACTAACTAAAGCTTGTCAGCAAAAAAAAAAAAGCCAACGCCAAGCCAACATGTCTGTCACAGTCTGAGAGTGCCATTTCCGGCCATGCAGGTCCCTATTTTTTTTTTCTTTTTTCTTGTTTTAGAGAGGGGACACCCCCTACAAAACCCCCCACCCCAGCTTGGGCTTAATTATCCTTTCTCACACAGCCCAATCGGACAGGTCAAGCCCCCTCACTGGCCAAAGCTTGTCGTGCAGTCGGAAGCAAAAAAAAAAAGAAAGGCCTACGCCAAGCCAACATGTCTGTCACAGTCTAAGAGTGCCATTTCCGGCTATCCAGTTCCCTATTTATTTTTTTTTTTTAAATCTCATTTTAGAGAGGGGACACCACCTACCAAACCACCACCCCGGCTCGGGCTCAATTATCCTTATCTCACGCAGCAACCCCCTCCCCCCCCCCAAAAAAACATATTCTACAGCCGCCACTGGTGTCACCCAATAATAATCACAATCACCTTTCTGTGTGAGTCAGTTTTGGTTATGACACCCTGGACTAATTGAGCAGGGGTCAGGGAGAACAATTTCCCACATTGGACGGGCGTGGACCCCTTCATCATCAACCTTTAATATTGCAGTCTAAAAGCACAATTTTGGTCCACATTACGTCATTAAAACCCTCCCCATGAACATTACCCAAGGATTTTTATTCCAGGGACCCTAACCGAGGCTCTAGTTATTCTTTTGTTTTGGAACCCCCTATCGGGCATGTCCGACCGACCCCCTGACGGCAAATTTCTGGTGCCACTACTGCTTATTGGTAATCTACTTTAAAGGCTTGGACAGCAAACCACTTGAAGCTCTAGTCAGTTAGTTTACTATACCTTCTATTGAACTTACTTTTCTATAATTTCACACAGCTCTTTTCTACTGTAGAAAGTCTTGTCAGAATCCAATTGTTCTTGAAACCATAAAAGCTTCTCTATCAGTGCCCCACGTTTCAGATTGGTCTCCTCATGTACTCTGTAAAAATAATGTGAATCAAAACTATTATTAATCTTGAACCAAAATCATAGTGCAATAAGAAATAGATTATTACAAACAGCACAGTACAACGAATACAGCATCTAATATTTATATTTCTTTCTTCATTTATTCATAGTAAATGCTGATGATAAGATTAAAGATTGGATTAAAACGTTATGTTCACACATGTCCATGGAGGCAATCTTATTGTTGAATATCAATGGTCCAGTGCATGTACTATGTTCACAGTGGATTAATCACAGAAATTATGTACCACACAGAAAATGAATGATGCATGTCCACACAGAGTTATGGAGAGGATCTAGACAAAATTTGATGA
The DNA here is from genome assembly GCF_011630105.1 of Anneissia japonica. Classification (NCBI taxonomy): domain Eukaryota; kingdom Metazoa; phylum Echinodermata; class Crinoidea; order Comatulida; family Comatulidae; genus Anneissia; species Anneissia japonica. Next base: position 756,772 of record NW_022729021.1, on the reverse strand, counting down.
TATTCATGTTCACATTGGGTTCATAAACCAATAAATATTCATGATGTATGTTGATGTGGGTTCAAAGGGCAGTAATCAATTAAGTTCATTCACAGTGGGTTGTCTACTTTCTATACCAGGGCCGCATATTCAGGACTGTCAGTGGGGGTTTGGACCACACTGGGGTACACAGAATCCCTAGCAGTGTCAGGTGGAAGGGCCGGTTGGATTATAGCTTCGATTTTTCATTACTATGGAAACTTGAATGCACACATAGTGGCCTAACCTTCGATTGATCATTAAAGTAAATATTCAAGATTCTCCTTTTAATCTTCATTACAGAAAATAACAAAATCTATATTCAGTACATCCTGGACTATCTTATGGACATATTTCGATTTGGGGAGTGTATGGGATGGGGTACCACGCACCCATCTCACTTCCGGATATGGGCCTGTATAAAATTAACACACTTTAATCTTTCTTCTATCAACCTACAGTAGAAGTTAGGTCTGGTTTGAATCATTCTAACGTCACCATAAAATAGACTTTCTTTGTAAGATTTATATAAATGAATGCCTCGCTGTCCGTACCTAATATCATTTAATTATAGTAATTGAACAGTAAATTTAACGAAAACATATACAAAGTTCATGGCTTAGTCATTCAATGATGAATGTTTTCACTGGGTTCACGGCACGGTGATCAATGATGTATGGAGGTGATAACTGATGCGGGATTTATCGTTCTTCTGCCCTCGCATTCAATGAGGCATAATCGCACTTGGGTAATTGGATGGATCATCAAACAGCCCTCATTTGCATAATGTTTGCAGTTACCAACATTTTTTCTCTTTTAATCACCCATCAACAAAAAAATAGGCTTTTTTTTCAACTTTTACACAGGCTTTAACATTCATAAATTCAAAATAAGGTTGGCAACCTAATAACAAAATAATTTGGACTTAGAGGGGGTCCATGCTTGTCCGACATGGGAATTTTTCCCTGACCACTCTCCATTCTTGCTGGCCGCAACACTTTAAGAATATTGGTAACAATGGTGGATTCAAGGGGAGCAGAGCCGGCACACCCCACCATTCCCCCGCCACCCACTCCCAAATTATATAAATAATAGAGGAAAAAAGGAAAATTATAGTTAAATTTAGGCCTGAGAGGGCCATTTCCGGCTAAAATCATAATTTTTCTTTCCTCAGCTCCAACCATGTTGGGGCTGAGGTGGTCTAGACTCTTGTGGAAGTCCCTTCTAGGCCCTGTCTATTTCAAATTCCTGGATCCATCACTGGGTGACGTTTTGTAAACGTTTCACCAGTGCACAATGTAATTTGTTTCCATCTCTGCATTTGTTTCCCGTTAAACAAAATTATGATCTCAGGTTATGTAAACAGTTACTAGCTAAATGCAGAAACATCATTAAAGCTTAATTACGGTAGCAGGGAGCACTTCAAACAGTACTTATTATTTACTACCAAAGTCGTTACGATCAAGGTTTATGGTGCTTCATTTTTCATTACAAACTGTTAATTGCAGTTTGCAATGTGCCTACAGTACTTGCTATAAACTTCTAAATTAAAGATCAGGTCTTCATTATTGCTGCTGAGGTTGGAAGTTTTGGAAATTCAAAAAATATAAAAAAGCAATTTAGTTTGAATTTAAAGTGTTTTATATTGATCTGTTCATCAGTCTATCCATGCATCCATCAAATATTTAATTCACTCGTTTCATCATTCATCGATCTATCCATTCATTCATTCAATCTTAATCATATATTCATTTAAAGTATTATTTTATTAATCTATCAATTCATCCACTAGTTTAGAGTTTTATATTACCCTCGCCTCTGCGAGGCAGATGTGAAAGGTATTGCAATAGCACACTGTGTGTGTTCTCTTCCGGGCACAAACTCCAAAACAACTACTGGACCAAATTTTCACACATTGACAATGTTACATATATCTCAATCCTCCTCAAATTTGGTGCTGATTGGAAGATACAAATTTAAGAATGTTATTTATATATATTCTAACCGCAACAGGCTGGTCAGCAGACTGGAAGCAGTCCAGCCAGCGTGCAAACTCGCCAGATTGATTGGCTTGCCACGCGTGGCCTATGATGCTGGGCCTCGTTTGGCAGATCAAGCATATCGACCACAGACCATTATTTTTTCAGTACGTAGATATGTAGCAACAGGGCGAGAGTTTGTAATATCAGATTATCTGGTTCATCTACATGTATAAATTTACCCACTCATTACTTATAGATGTATTTAGTCAATGATTCATCCATTCATCTATGTAAACATTATGTTACTTATGTAAAGTCTATATTCCATTCATTCATCGATCTACATCCACTCACCATTACTAATTAAACCACTAATTAATCTGTTTATTCCTTCATTGATTGATTCATTCATTCAATCTTTCATTCATTCAACCATTATGTAATACTTATATGTCTATTCCATTCATTCAACCATCTACATCCCTGGTGGCGCCAGAGGGGGCTGGGGGGCTATAGCCCCCCGTCGGGGAAGCATAGCCCCCCCCCTCCCGCCGGGGAAGACGATAAATTTTGTCGGGGAACAAACAAATAAAAAAAAAATATTTACATGTAATATTCGTTTAGCCACCATATCGTTTGTGTTAACTTTTCATCACAACAACAACAATAACAATAACAATAATAATAATAATAATTCAATGAGACTAATTAAAAATAATTTGCGTTCTGTTATGATAAATGCTTATTTAGATAGCCTCATGATGGTTGGAATACATCGTGATAGGTGAAGCAACATCGACCATGACAACGTGGTTGACAGATTTCATGCAAAATTTCCAAAATATAGAATTTCACTTTCAAGAATGAGGATTTGAAAATAAATTAGATGGTTACATTGCATACTCTTTGTTTCTTGCTTTGTTCAAAATGTTTTGGTTTTTGAAGATGATTTCAACATTAAAAATCACAGCCTACAGTACATGAAGTCATATTATAGTAACTCGATGCCTATCAAATAAGTAATTAAAATACGCCATAATTCATCAAATATCCGTGGCTTCCAGGGGGCGAAGCCCCCTGGACCCCACTGGGGGCACTAGGCAGCCCCCTGGCCCCCAGCCAAGTGAGACTTTATTCGCTCCACTAGCCCCCCCCCCCTCTGGGCTTTAGCCCCTCCATCGGGCAGGTCCGGGCACCACCACTGCTACATCCACTCATCAATACTAAATTCATTCATTCCTTCATTATTCTGTTTATTCCTTCATTCATTCATGCATTAACTTATTCAGTCCATTTACTTATTTATCAATTTATTTATTCATCCATTCATTTAATTCATACAACTAATTAATTTATTAACTCGATTTAATTCTTTCATTCATTCTTTCAATCATTTTATTCATTCACAATTCATTCATTCATTCATTCATTCATTCATTCAATCAATCAATCAATCAATCATTCATTTAATTAAAAAAAAATTTACATAGCGCCTAATGCTGAAACAACCAAGATAGATTGACAAGTATAGAATTACAAAAGACCGCAACTGAAAGCATCAACACGTGAATGATAGCGAGGCGATTCTGAAACGAGTTTCTTTTAGCATCATTATTCAACCTGTTCTTGTCGGACAAAATGCAAACATGACAGATGCATCTATCAAACAAGGCAATCTGTTTGAATAGAGATTGCAGAAAGGTCAACGATTCAACTTTAACCTCAAGCATTCTAAACATTTTTCAACATCAAAGATTATTTTGCAACAGATTAATCTAAAAATTTTCTAATCTACTGTATTACCTGTAGAATTTTGATCTTTATGTGAACTTGTGTTTAATATATTGAAAAAAAAAACTGATGATGAGTAAGATTGTGATGATGTTGATAATGATGTTGATGATGATGATGATAAAGATGATGATATGATGAATGAAGGTGATGACAATAATAATGCTGTTGATAACAATAATGTTGTTGACTGCTGCTGATAATGATGATGGTGATAGTGATTAAGATGTTGAACAAAAAGATGATGATACAATAATGACATGTTTGATGAGAATGATAGTGATGATGATGAACATGATCATGATGATGATACAGATGATGATATGATGAATGAAGGTGATGAGAATAATGCTGTCGATGATGATTATGATGATGATGATTATACAGATGATGATGATACAGATGATGATGATCATAATGATGATTATGATGATACAGATGATGATGATGATGATGATGGTGATGACAGGGGTGGCATCAGTGGGGTGGAGCCCCATTGGGGAGAGATGGCCAATTGATCCAGTACCAGCTGATATACACACAATGTATTGCTGGTACAGTCGGTAAATATCATACTAAAATACAAAACTTTAATTGAAGGAAATGATGAACTAGTCCAAACCAGACAGAAAATTAAAACATCTCCAAGAATCAGTTGCGTGAAGAAAAAATCCTAACATTTTTTTAAAGGATTGTTGTACATGAATTATAGGGGAAAGTTTACGTCAATTCCAAGTAATGAAAATTAACAGTTGTTTACGGTTGTGATTTACGATAACCATAAACAACTTGAAAGCAACGTCAGATCTACAATGACACACTAATCCATAGGGATTATGGATTATAGATTGCGGATAATCCCAGAAGGAATTTTCAACTGATTTATCCGCAAAAAGGGAACCATTTCTTGATTGTTATGGCAGAGTATAAAATCAAGGATCTTAAAATAGAGTAGTAAACATTTAGAAAGTAGTACAGTCGCATAGATTTGCAAGTTATTCACTTATTTAGTCAATAACTTTGTTGAGTAACTGCTGTTAAATGCACTTGCATTATAAATAAATGATTTGGCAAGAAATTGTTGAATTCAGAAAGATAGAAAACTTTCCTCCCACCTTTCCAACATACAGTACTAAGATCACCAAGATCCAGTAGTATGGTTAGACTAAGGCCATTTTGTTTTAAAACAAATTGGTTTCTGAATTCTGCTATCCCTTCTATTGTTCATCTGTTTAATGATGGTAATATTTAATTCACTTGCATTTAATGAAATTAATCCTGATTGTGTTTTTAAATTATGCCTTATTTTGTGGATGTTTATTTAAATTTTTTTTTCTATTTTGTAATACAAACATATTTAGCTCTTTGCTATTGTTTTGTAATATTTTTTATACCGTAATAAATAAATAAATAAATTACATTTTTTCTCTTTCTTCCACTTTATTCAAGATATACAAAAATATTTTTAAAACAGACATTTGATTAAGAAAACAAATACACAAGGATGAGACGAAGAAATTCAATAAATATTTCTCCAAGTTTCTAAAAGAGAATAAAGTTTATAATTAATACTGGCTATGTATTTTATAGTTCGAAAATAGTGAGCAATTTTTATTTTTGACATCATTAACCTCAGGTGGCTTCCCTTGCATTTTTTGTTTGTATAAATGACTACAGCATAAAAGCAAAACAAGGTTTTGTACGTGAATTTTGAGAGTTCTTAAGATGGAAACTCACTACGCCTGGCGGTGGACACGATTCTATGGAGAATGCAATGCCACAACGTGCGAGCAACGGATTGTTTCTAATGACCAATCAGACTACAACCAACAATCTCCAATGAAGTTGGATTCGTTGGATAACAGTCGTACGACAATCACATGCAAAGTGAGTGCTAGGCCTTACTCCAAAAATGCACATTTCTTTATGGTAATGGTAATGGCTGTATATTATTTATCAATAATTAAGTTGCAATTGGTTTCTATTCTTTTATCCATAGTGTTATTTTGGTCCAAATTGTTATTGTTAAATTGCAAATGTAAAACACATGTTCTATAAATGATAGTTGATTGACTGAATGACTGATTAATTTATTTATTTATTGAGTGATTGATTGACTGGTTTAAGAATTATTGATTGATTGATTAATTTATTGATCAATGATAGATTGATTGATTAGTTAATTTAATTTTTGATTGAAAACACCTGGGGCGAATGCAGGATTTGGCGGTGGGGGTGCGTGAGAG
>NW_022729021.1:740602-750344 GCF_011630105.1 Anneissia japonica | reverse complement strand
TTTCTTAATACAATTTAGGGGGGGGGGGGTGATCTCACCATCTGCACCCCCCCCCCCCAGCAAGTACTTGTCAATTAAAGGATAGGCAATGCTTTACAAAGTAAGTCTCTTTTTGAGGCTGAGGGAGTGGAGTTGTTTTTTAGTTGTGAGAAAAAGTCCTACTGTCAAAGGAATTGAACCCAGGACCATGAAATTAGAAGGCAAGCATCTTAACAACTAAGCTTTTCAACTCCAGTTAACGGTACCTTCAATTTTGTTTGTACTGTATTTCTTTTAATAGCTACATTGCAATTACCTTTCGTCAGTAATATATACAGTAGTAATATTGCATTCTATCGCTTCTGTATCAAATTATTGTCTATCGAGTTCAAAATGGCAATAAATGAGCAAAGAGATGGTTGTAGATTTTTAAAATTTATTAATGTATAAAACAACCACATTTTATTGAAAATATTAATTTTATCATTTGTGGCAAAGACAAGTCAAATCAGTCCCTCGTCGTAAATCGTGTTTCAGAGATAATGAACAAAACATGATAGAATGTCAAAATTTTTGAAATCTATTGCATTGCAATAAACTAACCTTTATATATCTATCATGATATGCTGTTATTTTCCTCATTTTAAATGTTAAAAGAACAATTTTTAATTATTTGGTGATGGTTTCTGCCTAAGAAATGCCCGAAATCATAAACTTTGAAGGCTGATTTCACAAAGAATTTTTATTAAACAGCTGTATTTTTAAATGCTTGTAACTTCAGAAAATGTCAGATTTATATGATTCTTTGACCACTTTATAGCTCTCATTTTCATCTTTAACCTTGTATTAATAAATAAAAATCGATATAAGTGACGAGTGGCTAGTTTGGAATGTCTTTGCCATATTTATCACATAGAAATTAATATAAAAAATTCACAAAATATAATGTTTAGGAAAAAGCATTTATCTGATGAATTGGATGTGTCACAATCAAGCCCACAAATGTGTTAAAAAGGTGAACGTTGTCGAAAGGTCAAAATTATTTTGGTATCAGTAATTTAGTATGTGTAAGTGTTATAGATAGTCCTTGAAAGTACTTTCACAAATGCAAAAAAAAATGTGATGAATGTAGGGGCAAATACGTCAAGAAGTAATCATAAAATATATTATTTGATTGAGAAATGTATCTAGAATATCATTAATATACATACAGTACTGCTTTAGACTATACCTATGTCAGGAACAAATTACTAAATTGAAAATATTCATCTTTATCAAGATAAATTGTACCAAAGCTTCCATGAAAAGTGGCTAATGTTTTTGTACCTTTTCCACAAACACTACACAATCAAAAGAATATTTTTAACTGAATTAGTGTTTTTTTTTTTCTGCATATTAATGTTATATGGTGGAAGCGGTTGGTGCATCGGTTGTGGCTCGGACCCAACATGAGGTCAGGGTTCAAAACTCTCAGTGTGCAAGTAGCTTGTGTCCTTGGCAAGACACTTTATCTATGTTTGTCTGTCCCTAGGTGTATAAATGGGTAAAGAAAGGTAAAGTATACTGTATGCATGGAAGGTAGAACAGACTTACTATGCAGGAGAAGAGGCGAACTCCCGAATGCCTTGCTCATGAGTCTAGCCCATGAGTCTAGCCCAAACCAATTAAAGGAGAGATGCGCATACTGACCTGTGGGCCCAGGGCTTCATTTCTTGACCTTTACCTTTTATGCGAGCCAAGAAATTCAGTGTACGTCTATGACTACATGCATCAGCAAAGCATCGATGACAATCAAGTATACGGAACAACAAATGAGCGAATATATTGTTGATTGATCTTTTCATTATAATTGTTTGGGTCGATCTCCTTGTAATTGTTTGGTATAGTAGTTGTTGTAATTGAAATGCATACCTGGCCTGGAGTGATACCTACAGAAGTATTGAGTTATTAGCACTATCTGAAGCGTAAAATTGTAAAAGTGATTAACACTTCATAGATGGGTCACTGTAATTGATAATTTTAGCTACCTTCAAGGTGGTACCTGTAATAACATGGCATATATAATTGGATTGACTGACAAAATGTTTAATATAGGTAGAATTTACTGTTATAGGATGGAATAAATTATCAATTTAATTCATTTTTAAAGATAAATTGTGAAAAAGTTAATGGCATTGTGGTATAAAAATACAAATAGGATCTCACTGTTTGACATCACTAGGGATTGACTGCAGGAAGCTGACCAAAGGCCTTAGGCAGCCAATGGTTTGGACCAACATGTCCAATTTGTTTGACCACCTGTTTTTAGCCAATTTCCAGAGACATTACTGACAGTTGGGCATATAAAAACAATTGTATAAGGGAAGAGGGAGGAAAACCTCCAAAAACAGGTCTCTCTAAAATTACAGACCTCCTTTGGGACTGGAGTAACCATAGTCTTTAACACCTTTAGTCTCTAATTACAATAACAATGTAAAAGACATTTAATTTGGGACATCAGATAAATGGTCTTTAATTGGAGGTGGTCTTTAATTGGAGGTGGTCCTTAATTGGAGGTGGTCTTTATTGGAGGGAGACAATTATATTTATATTAGGATAATTGCACATATACTTTTCAGAAAGAACTGCAAGATGCTTTTCCCCTTGCTCATTGAATATAAAGTCAATTAATGCAAAATGTCATCAACCTCCCCCGCTCGGTAGGGAATTCTGAAGTTTGCATGTAATTTAGCAGCATTAACACTTTTTAGATCATTCACCTCCTACCAGGCAGTATAGTGGGAGAGGCCAAGTAGTCCCCTGTTGTCACAACTAGTCGAACCAGAAAAAAGAAGATTTTCTTTTCTTTTTCTTTAAATTCATTGGACACCACTACTAAAATAACGTTTTTTTCTCTGTCCACCAAATATCTCCGAAAGTATTTCAAGTACAATTATGATTTTCAGAAATGTTGTAGCTACCACCAACGGGACGAGCTTCCGCTGCATTAGGACCCGATTTTGTTATCCTACATGTGTTTTTTGGGCAAAATTAACACATTTTCTTGCTGATTACTTCCAAATCTCAAAACTGTATTGACGTCATTGTGCCGTGCACCTGATATAATATGCATGTTACAAGTCCCACATGCATACATTCATAGCCAAATATATTCACACATTCATAGCCATATATATTCAGAGTCAATACCACAACACCGCATCCAAAAAAAGAACACGACAGAGTTAACATGTTATTACTGTATATTGTTGCATTTTCGCATGCAGGAGGGTAACTGTACTCCAATGTACAGTATTATAAAATGGACAATTCCTCACTTGGACAATTTGGCAGAGACACTCACGCAAAACATTATCTACAAAAAGAGGTCCTTTAGAAAAAATAATGACAAGGTAAACTATAACATCCTCAATGATTGCCTCCTTAATTTCCTATAATATTTAACTATATGCCTCGGCAACTTTTCACACTCATTTAACACGGGTATATGCTAGTTAATACGAAACTCCAACATCTCAACACATCTTAAAATGGACAATATTGCTTTCTATGAAACAATAAAATTTGCCTCCTAGATATACAAATGGTTTTCACAGGTTCAGACCCCCCCCCCCCCACACCAGGTAGCTGAGCCCATATCGGGTAAATCCTGGTGGAGAGCCTCTACCAGCACCAGATAACCATTTACTGATATTCCTAGGTGTCAAGAGACAAACGAAGACCCTACATTAGATAAAATGATGTGACAAAAGCAATGTAATTAAGCGTAGGATTTGAACTAGAACCTCTAAATTCAAAGCCTGAAGCCTTACTGTTGCACCACATCTTCTGCTTACTCTAAACCTATGTCTACACTATCAAATTGTATTTGACAAATTTGTGTGATGTGCCCATATATGGGTATGATGATGTAACATTACTCCCAATATGGGCATATCACATTTCCTTGATAGCTCTGACAATATCAGAGAAATTATACCCAGAATTGGCCTTTTTTTAATATCCTCTTTCTGTGTGTGATAAATCTAAATTTTATGGATCAATATTTAAATTACAAATATTAATTCACTGAAAAATTACTAGATGATTGACATCTGTTCTTAAATGTATAGACAGAAAAAAATTGTGTCAAAATTTAATTTATTATTCATGAAATGGAATTAGTTTCTTTGAAATTCAATCACACTAATATGCTTAAATATTAATTTATAAATGATTATATAGCAACATGCTAATAAAAATTAATAGAATTATTATATTTTTAAAATATTTATTGTATATATTATTCTGCAGATCTAACATGCTTAAATATTAATTTACAAATGATTATAGAGCAACATGCTCTTAAAGTTAATAGAATTATTATATTTTTAAAATATTTATCATATATATTATTCTGCTGGATAGAATTATTATTTTAATTCAACATTTTATTATAAATAATACTTTTTTAATTAAAAATAGTATTATTATTATTATTTTTTTAATCCTTAATGCGAAAAAATTAATTCCATATTAATTTTACATTTTGAATGTATAATATTGAAGTCTTCATGGTACAGTGAGTATAGCATCTGTCGCAGCGGTAAAGGTGTGGGTGTCAAATAAAAAGGTCAGAAGGTCGAGTCTCTGATTATGTGTTTGTGGGTGGGACAAGGCTCTTTATCTGCAATGCAACGCTCCACAATGTGTTGTAATACTTGTAAACTGATATGCAACACTGTGAGTCTGCACTCCTAAAGACACAAGAATTTTCATGATGATAAGCAACATTTTAAGAAGCAGGGAAAGACTACTCACCATTATCACTAACACTGTCACTATTGTCACCAACATTTTCATTATCTTCACCACTGTCACCAACATACCTTTGTCACCAACATTGTCATCATCCTCACTAACTTTCACCAACATTTTCATCATCATCATTGTCACCAACATTCTCACCATTATCACTAACACTGTCACTATTGTCACCAACATTTTCATTATCTTCACCACTGTCACCAACATACCTTTGTCACCAACATGGTCATCATCCTCACTAACTTTCACCAACATTTTTATCATCCTCATCATTGTCACCAACATTCTCACCATTATCACTAACACTGTCACTATTGTCACCAACATTTTCATTATCTTCACCACTGTCATCAACATCACTATTGTTACAAACATTGCCATCACAGTAGTAGACTCAAGGTGGGACCCAGTCAGCTCGAGACCCCTACATTTTTCAATATAATAAACAAAAATTGAGAAAAAAAGAAAAATAATATTCAATTATATAAGTCTGAGAGTGCCATTCCCAGCCATCTAGAGGTGCCATAATCATAAATTTTCCTAATACCTCAGCACCAATTAACCATGGTTCAGCACCAATTAACCATGGTGTGGCTGAGGTGGACTAGACCCTCTATCTGTGAAAGTCTCTCTCTGGGGCCCTCTATTTCAAATTCCTGTATCCACCACCACCATTTTAATATCAAAGTTTTTAAAAATTCATCATCATTCATTATTAATATTCATCATTGCACCATTATTATCACCATTTTTTTTTTATAAATCACAGTAGTCACTTTCTGATTCATTACCTTTTTAATCATCATGACAATCAGGAAGATCAATCATAAATTAAATAAGGCAAAAAAAGATACTTGGTTTTTTTTTTTAACTATCAGTTAGTCTTCTGGCCAATGGCTAATCCTACTGTAGGGTTGGTTCAGTAGCAACCATCTTCATTCATTTTAGTTGAATGTTAATGATAAATGACTGAAATCCATGTCAGATTGTATCAAATTTGTTATTTAAAGCTTAAAGTGAGTTTTAATTTTTTTCATCATACAAGTATTATTGTGTTTACATTTAAAAACAGTATTTTCGCAACTAAACAAATAAGAAAATTTTAAGAAGACCAACCGCATGATTTTTTACATTTTAGGTCAAAAACAATCATCAGTCATATCATGATCATCATCTTCATAGTATTATTATAACAATAAAATTATGCTCAAGTAGTTAAAAATCACCTCACATCACCATCTTTGCAAGCTTCAGTATGCCCCATCATCAAACCCTCTCTCCCACACTTAACCTTCATGCCCCCATAAGCCCCCACATTTTTAAGATTCCTAAATACATCACTGCCATCAATCATTTTGTCACTTGCTCCACTGTCGCTTCTATCAACTTCAATACCAGGCCTGCAGTAGAAAAGCCCATCATAACAACTTACTATCAACCTTACAGAGTGTTACTCTACATTTTACATCACCTCATTAATCATATCATATACAATATATAAAGGTATCTTTTATTCAAAATATCACAAAGCTGAATTGAGATAAAATGTCCAAATAGCAGATCAAAATATGTATAAAATAAAGTAAAACTTACAAGATAATATAAAAGGGTAAAAATCAGTAGCAAACAAAAAGACAAGAGCAAAATTTATAGCACAAACAGTATTTACAAAATCAAACACTAAATGAAGAACTGAACAAGTTTATAAAACATCAAATTGGAAATAAAAAGCCATATGAAAAATATTATTGCAGCAAAATTGTTATTAATTATCATATCATTGGCCATCCCAGAAATAATCTAAGGTATAAAATAACTAACCGTTCAATTCTATGTTTTCGCAACACTTTTGCTCCCAATTTGCTGGCCTTACGACTGTTGGGATGAACTAATTTTTCTTGATATTGTCTTCGACTCTTCTTTTTTTCTTTTGGCTGTAAATAACAAATCAAATATGTATAAGTAAGTTTTAGCGAGGGCTCACTCCAATCCTGACCTCAATGATAGGCAAATTCAAGTTTAATAATAATAATAATTTGTCAATTTATATAGCGAATAATGTAAAATACCTCTATGGGCTTTACAACATGAGTGGAAATTATTAAAAGTTTCACCAAAACAAAAAATAAATAAATGAATAACAATAATAAATAACAAAAATAAATATAAATATATACGATTACTATGTTAATAAATAAAAAAATTGAAAATACAGAATTTTATTTACTTATTTTTTAAATCTACCTAATTGTTAAATATTCATCTCTTAGTCTTATTACATTACTTACCTCTTATTCTTTTTTTTTTCATGCCTTTTTTCCCTTTAACTTTATTTTCTTTCATACTTACGACCTGTCTCTCTTTTCCTTTACTTCCCTGTAATTTATTTCTTTATTTTTCTTCCCCTACCCACTTTTCTTCCTTTCATTTTTCTATCGCTTTCATGTTTTCTCTTTCCTTTTCCATTTCTTACTTTATATTTTCCTTTTCTTTCCTTTCCACATTTATTATTCTTTCCTTTCTTTTTCTTTATCTTTTCGGTTTTTTTTTCTTTTCCTTTCTTAACCTCATTTTGTTTTTCTTTTCTTTCTTTCCCTTTCATTTTCTTTCTTTTTTTTCCTTTCTTTACCTTTCCTTTTCTTTCTTTTCCTTCCTTAACCCTTTCATTTTCTTTCTTCTCATTTCATTATCTTTTCGTTTTCTTTCGTTTCCTTTTCCCTTCTTACCCATTTCAGTTTCTTTCTTTCCCTTTCGTTTTCTTTCTTTTTCTTTTTCCTTTCTTTACCTTTTCATTTTCACATTAAAATGTGTGGACAATTTGTAAACTGTTAGGGGGAAGCTTACGCACATTTAAATCAATTTGCACTTTTCAACAATATTTTAGTAGTATTTTTTTTTCTGTTGACAGGTAGCTATGTGAATGACCAGTGTGACGGGCTTATCATCAAAAAGTAGAATCACCGGGGTCATGTGGGTATGCGTAGGTTATGGGAAGAGGAGGCAGTGGGTGGGTAAGTGAGGGGGTTGGGATGCGGTGGGGGATGTGGTGGGGCTGGGCGAGTTGACAGTTATTATTTTTGTGGGCCTTATTTTTTGGGAGTCTTATTTTTTTTTTTTTTAACAATTTTTGTAAAAAAACATTTAATAGCATGACCAGATTGCAAAAGGCCCGCACAGGAAATATATCCTCCATGCAAAAATTTGGCCTGCCAACTCTCACGCATTATACGTGAGCCTCACACCTGACATTTACTTTTTACGTCTGACGCTTACGTTTTATTATGTTACGCATCATAAAAATGTTTATAAAACTAAAAGATAAAAGGTATAGGCCGATTATACCCTGAAATTCAAAAAAATTAAGTGAATTCATCATTAAAATGCGAATACAGTACAGGTCACGTTTCTTTTAGTTTTTACAAAGCTATACTGATCGAGGGTTGTAATTTTTTAATAAAATAAAATAGAGGGCGCTATATACAACAATTTAATAATCAGACTACAACAAAGTTGGCAGGTATAGTAATCCGTCCATGCATTTCGGAAAATTAGGGCCAATTTCCATACAGATTTTTCCAAAAATGAAGCTTTGACCTAAACTTAATATATTATTATATAAACAATACATTATTCACAATAATTTCCGCACAAATTTGAGCTGGTTTTTGAGTTATCAAACTTTACAGTTATGGCATGATGATGATGATGACTTAATACATACAGGGAGTTGTTATTATTTAGCTGCAACTAAATAACAACTCCCTGATACATACGAATACAGATCATTTCGGTTGCGTTCGTTTCGGTCGCGCTTCATTACGGTCGCGGTTTGTTTTCAACAAATATATGGAGCGCCAATGGAGTTTCGAAAAGCTAAATTTAGTATAACTAGGCCTAATTATCATTGCAAGTTCATCAATCGGTTTATCATACTTTTTTTATTTATGTTTTGTTATATTTCTAATAAATAACAGGAGGCTACTTAAAAGCAAGTAAAATTAACACTATTATTACTAAACTATCAAATAATATTATCGGACGGTTTTTATTTTCGTTTTGTTATGAATCCTACGCTTTCTACTACATAACAAATACAGCAAATAAAATAAATACTAAAATATGATATGATGTTATATATTATTATTATTATTATTTTATTATTTTTTTTAAAATTTACATTGTATCTGGAAAAAACAGCCAATTTGTCATTTAAATTAATGTAACATTAGTTTATTAACAATTATTTTTATTAGTATTAAAGTTTGTTATTGTTTTTTATTATTGTTTTATGAATCCTACGCTTTCTACTACACAACAAATACAGCAAATAAAATAAATACTAAAATATGATATGACGTTATATATTATTATTATTATTTTTTTTTTTTTTATTTACATTGTATCTGGAAAAACCAGCCAATTTGTCATTTAAATTACTGTAACATTAGTTTATTAACAATTAATTTTATTAGTTTGTTTTTTTTAATATATTACTGTACAACTTGGTGCATTTCTCTTTTTTTACAGAAACAACGCAGATGTTATGAAGTTGACCGAGTTTGAGGTATATTTTTTTGGTTCTTGCTATATATATTGATATAATTTTTATTAATGCTTGAATCAAATAAAAATCTTTGGAATAAGTAAAGTCAATAGATTAGTTTCGCATACATTTTTTTTTTTTTGTCTGTTACGTTTCCATTTACCATAAATGTTCTGATCATTTTATAATAATATTGTAAAGGAAATATATATTTCCATATTTATATTTTCCATATAAAATTATCAATACATTGATAATTGCACATTTTAAAAGCCTTTTCATGCTTCTGTTATATTCATAAGCCCAAGAAAATCACTCAACTTGCTAGGCCTATTTCAGTGCATAACTGGAGTATAATTGTGGAAAGATCCAGCCTTTGTTTCCCACAGCATTGTTGTTTTTCAGTATTTTGCC